>NC_142929.1:40481676-40534176 GCF_046866305.1 Octopus bimaculoides | reverse complement strand
ACATTATAACTTTGTTACCTTCAACGATATATGCAAAGGACTTCATCAATGAATTACATCAGAAAAGCTGTATACTGGAAATCTCTGTGACTAAATGATGATAAACTAGAGTATTTCTCGATTTATCTGCCACCAGAAGTGTCAGAATGCAAATTGCATTTAAGAAAGAAGTTTTGGAAAGTTTTGGACATAGGCGCGAGTATGACTTGTGGTAAGAGGTTTGCTTGCCAACCACGAGGTTTCGGATTCAGTACAATCGCGTAGCACCTTCAGCTTGGGACCTTTACTCTAGCCTTGGGCCTACCAAAGTCTTGTGATCGGATTGGGATGACGGAATATATTTGTAGGTATATACTGTATGTATTTGTGTTTTTGTGTTTCTGTCCGCCTCCCTTACCCGCTTGGCAAATGGGCTTGGTTTGCTTCTGTCCCCGTAACTTAGCAATTTCACAAAAGTACCGGTCTTTAAAAAATGTGCACTGGGTTCGATCTGCTCGACTATAACCTTCAAGACCGAGCCTCAGTATGACCGCAGAACAAAATAATTTAAAACAAAACAATTAACAAAATTTAGTACACCTCCACGGTATAAAGATATAATCATTACGAAATGGCCATGATAGTTGTCTAATTCCAGGCTTGGGAAAGCGTTTCAAAGATAATGTCAAGCTCCGACTAGCTGTGCATCCTGTAGATCTTCACCATGTATTGTAGACATTAGAGGTGTACCGTCACTTCCACTATATTCATACAGAGTGTCTGTGAGAGATAATATATCATTATAAAGATTTCACTAGTTTAAAACTATTAAAAGAAATATGCATTATGTTCTCTGGTGCGTTACAGATAGCTGTTTACTTTACTGTCTATCAAATATAGCATCAATCGCTGCTGTCATCAAAACTAATACTATCGCTAATTGTTTCTGTCTTCACTCTTTGTACAGAGATCATCCTCAGTGTCATCCAATACATTACTGATTCTACATTTTTCTATACTTTGGCTATTATTTCTCCTGTCGCAGATACCCGCGATGACTTCACTCATATAACAATGCAGTAGTAGATCGCTTCAGGCATTAAATAGCCAGCAAACATCACTTCTCAGCGAAAAACATTTGAGAAATGAACGAAACATGCAGTGGTTGTTACTTCAACGATAAAATACCAGGGGTCACTGCTTTGTTAGTTTCTAATTTCTCAAATTATTTTCTTTCTTTCTGTCTAAACTGGTGCTACATCTGCCTGGCTACAAGAAGCATGAAAGGTGTCTTCATTGTTGATTCGCCAGAGATCAGACGAAATAACTGGCGTTTGATTATGTGCCAATAAATTTTTGTAAGCATCTTACTAGTTACCATGAAATACAATGTTACCAATGTTGCAGTACATTTTTTTGTTGGCCATATTCAAACTATTATGCCTATTCTAACATTATAATACTAATAAGGGTGTAGTATTCTAACATTACCATACTAATCAATATTATAAACATAGGGATGTATTTATTATAAATTAATTGTAAATGCTAGCTTCTATATAATTTGAGACTAATTTTCTGTTGATGATTGGACTCAAGCGCCAATCACCTCTGTAATATCTGATCCTGTAGTAATATGATGTAGGGGCTTTCCGGTTGTTGATTTACAAGAAAAACAACTACCTATGATTTATGATATATGGTAGCTTGAAATGAGGAGTAGATAGACAGCCGATAACTTATGAGGGGTCCTTTCTCTGTGTTTACTTGTCCTGCTTTCCATTTTTTCTCGTTCTTTACGTATTTAACTCGTCTGTTTCCGTATTTCATGATGTTTGCACCTTTGGTGACGACCTGTATCCATATATGCAGGTGTGTGTGCATATATATATATATATATATATATATATATATATATATATATATATATATATATATATATATATATATATATATATTATACGATATATATATATATATATGTGTGTGTGCGTGCGTGTATGTGTGTGTGTGTGTGTGTGTGTACACCAATATAAAATATTTTTGCGAACGATCATACAACTCACGTGTTCAAGAAATATCTGAAAATGATTGACATTCAAGAGCTCAGTAAGAAATGAAAAGTTGTTTACAATTGCTATATGTTGTGAGCAATACAGTGCGTGCCAGAAAGCTTTTATTAGGGTTGCACGGAAGAACGATACTATTTAATTATTCTCTTTAATAATAATCGAAAGCAGTCTAAATTGGTACACTCAGAGCAGAATTTACCCAACTAACACAACAACCAAATGTTTTCGAAATTTTGATAAATGCCAGAGAAGAACAATAGAGACGTGGATCTTAGTGAAAACGATAAATATTTATCGAACAGCATTAATGACAATCTATCTTGCTAACGTTACTGGTATAATAAGCAGTTAGAATATAAACATCAAAATACTGATGTGTCAGTAACATAGTCCATGTTACTGAAACTGCACTATTTTACATTAGCGCAGATTTACTGGCGGCAGCAGATCCAGTAAGAACGAGAACGCTAAAAGATATGTCTGTTTAAAAATATTTCTTCAGTCGTGGCATCAAATAATTCATAACTGATGTCATGAAATACGAACTCTTTCAACAACTTAAACGGGATCCCCTCTTCACTTCACATCCATTATATTTCCTGTCACCAGTACACTATGCTATTATCAGAGGCAACACCCCATACATTCATATGATGAAGCATCTGTATCAAGAGAGTTTAGACATAGTTGCTGCTGTGTTTATTGGTCATTCAAGTCAAAATCAATTTATTACAGTTATTGCATATATATGTCTTCGAAACTAATACTGTTGCTAACTGTTTCTGTATTCGCTCTCTTTATAGAGAAAATCATAGTTATTGCATATGTATATATAAATATGAGGAGCTGCTGAAAGGTCCATGGCTTTAAGGGTATCACGAAATTTCCGAGTTCTTCTACAGCGTTTAGAAAAACTGAACAACCGTTGCAGTAAATGTGTGAATATGAGAGGGTAATATATTGAATAAAATCATAATTAACTTATCCTCCTGTATTTTCTTTTACCCAAAGCCAAGAACTTTCCAATACCCCCTCGTATGTGTGTGTATGTGTGTATGCATGTGTGTGTATGGGGGTGTATATACACACGCACATACACATATACACATTTATACTCATATGTATGTATGTATGTTTTTTCGTGTATGTATCTATGCATGATTGAGTATGTGTATAGCCAACATATTATGCATTGTACCGTATTTAAAATGGTAATGATTCAAATGTTTTCTTGGGGAGGGAACAAAACAGAATAACATTTCTATCTAAACGAATATATATTTTCTTTGCCATATTTATTTCATTTCTATATTTTTAATTTTTTACTTTGTTAGCGACGGCAGCTTTAAAACGATTTAAAAGAAAAAGTGAATAAAAAAATTACACTAATTCTAAGAGTAAGAGATGTATTTTTATACTTGTTTCTTTGAGTAAAGCTAAAATTTGTACACGTATATTTATTGTGGCACTTATACCACACTCATTCATAAATCTATGCATACGTGCAAATATATTTAGATGTTACTATACATAAGTTTATACATGTACACACACACACGCACTGGAACACACATTTACGCATTTGTGTATATGTATGTCTGCGTATATTTATATGTATAGACACACACACACACACACACACACACACACACACACACACACACACACACACACACACACACACACACACATAAACATATATATATATATATATATATATATATATATATATGTGTGTGTGTGTGTGTGTGTGTGTGTGTGTGTGTGTGTGTGTGTATAAACATTATTATGAAGTATAGAAATATCTTTCCTAGCCGTTCCTTCAGTTATATTTTGTTATTTTAATGCTTCTAAAAATATCTCTTTTAACAGATTTCTAAAAACAAATCTTTTGAGAGAGAGAGAGAGAGAGAGAGAGAGAGAGAGAGAGAGAGAGAGAGAGAGAGAGAGAGAGAGAGAGAGAGAGAGAGAGAGAGAGTAAAAAAAATTATGTTATGGATATGGCTCCAAGCCTCATATCTTTTTTAACCTATGCCTGACAGAGATGAGAATCTGTCACTTCTGTCGCAAAAATAGAAAAAGTATATCGTTATTTTATTAGTGTTTGCAAAATAGGTGTCGTTCGAGGAAGACATCGAATCATTATTTAGTTTACGTGTTTGAAGAGTTATTAGAATACTGAGTAAATATACACAATGTCTTCATCATATCGTCTCGAGTTCCAGAACTAGTGCAACTGGTTTCTACAAATGTCGTCCAACTTCCACAAGTACGACTGCTTTTGCAACATATCGTCCGGCTTCCACTTATGCAAAAGCTTTTTAATATATTTGCACCCGTTGTTCAGGACAAATGTAGCTGTCTTCCACAAAACTTCTATAAGTTTGCTTGACATCTGTATATTCTGCGGGTGATTACCAGAAGTACGATTGACTTTTGCTGATGTGTCGATCAAGAAGGCAAAAAGTGGAAGAAAATATTTTGAAGCTTTAATTTTTCTATAAGTACACTCTTCATAGAACGAAGGATGAACACGTCTCAAGATGTTAAGAAAAAAATTATCCAAGTTCAATGTGCAAGTGTTCGAGTCCATTCATGATCAGTAAGTAAGGATTTGAAAATGAAACGATGTGAATGTGAGTTCTTATAAATGCTCATTTAGTATGTGTTCCAAAAATGATGTCTCAGAATCAATCAAATGTTTGACTGCAAAAGACTTATGAAAAGAAGGAAGGTATTGCATTTATATTATTGTAGGGTAGCATGCCTTCCACGCTTTACATATTAAAACGTGACTTAACCGATGGTTGTCTGAATGCCATTAAATAACACGACTACCAGTTCGAACTCGTCGAAATCTGGTTATTCATATGAATAAGGCTTCTGGAGTTATAGCAACTCTGGTGCTTATAGTTTCACTTGGAGAAATGTCTTACTCGGGGCATTATTATTGGACTTAAGTAAACATTTATCAGACTCTGTAATAAGTCTATAAGTTTTGTTGAGTAGAAGCATATTTTTAATAACATTGTGTACAATATTCCATATTTTAAAGTATGCTTATATATTATTCTTGTTATTTTTGCTTAGTCCCAAATTGGCACTGATGAAGGATGCTCTTGATATGATTTGTCTGGCTTGTTTCGAAGCGGAGTATGCACAAAATATTGCTAACAAATGTGTTCTGAACTTCTTTTAGACAGTGTGATGTGATTTAAAGTAGATATGGGTTCTATTTGTTGCAGGTCGAGATTTCTTCTTTGGCACGTACGTTTCTATCTTTGAAACATTAGATAATTAGCTGAATAATTTTTTTAGATACTATATAATTTTATTTCTCGCATAGTGGTGACTAGAAGAGAAAGTGGTCAGATTAGATTACAATGTCACGAATACATTACACTAATACATGTGATGATCATGGAGAAAACTGGAAGAATGACTTCAGCGTGAAAGTGGGTACTTTACATTTAACGGTCCTAAAGAAGAGACTATCACGGAAGAATCTGAATTTGATCGTCTAGAAAGAACAACCAAATCTTAAATTACACACTATGATCTAGAGATAAGGGACACATTTAAGGATGTAATTCTATATATATAAAACTTGATTTAAGCAAGCGTTACATATTCTTTCATTATTCGTCTGCTCAGTCATGGTTGATCTGGGGCTAAACGATTATAACTGGGTCATTTGCAGTGCACTTCACCTCCTTATACTATATAGAGAAAACTACTATCCGAATAAGTATTTCAAATTTTAGCACAAGGCCAACAAGATGACAGAAAATGAGCAAGTCGAGTGCATCGATCTAGTAAATGACAAGTACTTTATAATAATGTACCTATAAATTCAAAAGTAGGTTCTTATCACATAGTGTGTCATGCTGAATCTGCCGGCGAATTATGGATACACATGACTTTGTGATGCTCAACTATTTACACATTGATTTAAGTGCTCGTTATGCAGCTGATCGAACTCTTGAATCCTCATAGTTGAATGACGGAGACACCTCATATGCATATACAAACACACGCACACAAATGCACACATACTCAACACACATACATACCACACACACACACACACACACACACACACACACACAAATTCACGCACACTCAGTACGTACACATACACGCACACAAATAAATGTAAGATGTATATGTACGTGTTAACAGCTAAAGTAGTAAATCTGAAAAAGCAAAACTTTAAGTATCAAAGGCAAATAACATGTGACTGAAATCGAACTACGTACTTCTTAATAAAAGAGTGAAAATGCTATCTAATTCACTAAACTGAGTGCGTAGTATTTTTAACTCTTAGATTATTATAATATCTTTCTGCTTTTGCTATTCACTGTACAGATAGGTTCCTTCCACTAATGTCACTATAGCAATATATCTTTTCTTTAATCGTTGAACTGAAGAGAATTAATCCCTCGAAAGTTAATTTTATATCAACGGATAACTTAAACATTAAAATAAAGACATTAAACATTATACTCATGCGATCAACAATTAATGGTCTATGCCAAATACGCAGGACCGCCAATATGTAACCAAAATTTAACAACGTATTGCTTAATTCCTTATTTTAATCTAAAATTGACGTGCCAATGCTTATCTATATGCAAGATTAGCTACGAAGAATCCAATCAGTTTGGGATCACTATTAATTTTCGTCCGTTTGGATTTTCATGAAATAAGTACTAGTGAATTACTAGGGAATTCAATTTAATTAGCTATAGTTCAGAATACGTGTTCTTGAAGTCTATTGTCTAGGTCGAACATTATGTATACGGGCGTTTTATGATTTTAATTTTAGAAGTTAATAAGTGTTTTAGTATAATAACTAAAAGTAGGGAAATTTAATTAACGTTATGATGAAAAGGCTATAAAAGCAACAAGTTTATAGGAAGAAGTCTTGTGTTCTTAATACTTCTTTCGATTTAAGAGGAATAAATAATGCGCTTAGTCGAGCGATTTTATGGTGCAAAACAAATGCAAAATATCTATTTTAAAAGAAATTTCAGTTAGACAACATCTACGCGAAGACTTAAAAACAAATTCTGTTGTAAAAAGAGTTATTGGAAAGGTTACAAAAATGGGAGTCCATGGAGATATGCATGTATTTCATCAATATCATTTTTTACAAGAATTTAGAACGGCGTTGCCAAGACATGTGCATAATCTTGGGTTTTGCAAAAATGGAGGATAAACCTAGAAAAAAAGCAACAATTACGAAAAAAGAAAAAAATCAGTAACAAAAACAAAAAAGAATGCTACCTGAAGGCGTTCAAATAAACAACCTGAAAAAAATATGCATAGAATTGCATACGTGGAGCAGAATATATAATAGAAGTAAGAGTTTGATAAAAAATGTCCTGTAATGCTGCGATAAATTAAATTTTTATGACAATGATATAACAAAACAAATTAATCTGAATGTTTAATTTACAGTGTTATGAGGAGGAATTAAGCCTGTGATCATTCTGAATATCTCTGTGAAGACATGATCATATTTATGTGTGTGTGTTTGTGTCTACATATATATATATACATATATAGTTAAATATGTCTCTATCTCTCTCTCTCTCTCTCTCTCTCTCTCTCTCTGTCTCCATATATATATACATACATACGTGTATGTATATATATATATATATATATTATTATTATTATTATTATTATTTTTATTAACTACATTTAGTAATGTAGTTAATATGCCGCGTGTATTTTCCGGTGGCAGCGGAAAATACACCGTGTATTTTCCGGTGTTAAACCAAGACTGAGGTGTTTTAACAACCGGCGCTTTGGGAATGTATATACTCCACCACGCTATTGCAGCCACCGGAAAATATACGAAGCATATACATTAAGTATATGCATCTAATAATATCTAATACGCTATATAGATACCGGTCACGTAGAAGGAGAGGAGATAGGTAGGGGGTAAAGGGATTGAAGAATTAGGGAGGGACGAGAAAGATAGAAAAAAGGAAAGGGATAGTGTGAGGTAATGAAGGAGGGAAAGTGATGAGAATGAAGGGAAGGCAGGAAGAAAGTGTAAAAGGGGCTAAAGGAATATATATATATATATATATATATTTACGTGAGTGTATGAGTGTATATATATAAAACCACACCCGCACGCACGGACGCACATGCACTCACGTAAATATATATGTGAGTATGTGTGTGTAATCTATCTATCTATCTGTCTTTATATATATATATATATATATATATATATATATATATATATATATATATATATATATATATATATATATATATATATATATATATATATATATATTCCTGTGGCTCCTTTCACACTTTCTTCGTTCCTTCCACTTTTCTTATTCTTGCTCCCACCTTCTCACATACCTTGGCCTTCCCTTTATTCTCACTTTCTCTCCTCCTTTACCTAACTCTGTCTCTTTCCTTTTTTCTCTCTTTCTCATCTCTCTTCAATCTTCAATCCCTCTACCCCTACTTTTCTCCTTCCACGTGACCGATGTTCAGCCAAGTCTGACTTTTCTTTCTTGGTTCGACTACCATCCGTGAGCATCTCTTATATTCTTTCCCGTGACTTTTATCTTCTATGTTCCTGCCGTAGGTCTTCACCTCCACATGCGCCAGCTTAATTAATTCGTTCTTAATCGAAAGACACCTTTTGTTAACCTCCTGTTGTTTGTATTTGTAAGTGTGTGCCATTTCTCCGTTTTTCCCGTCCTTGTTTTAGTATACATTCACTTGCTTTCTTCCAAAGAATTTAGTGCTTTTAGCGTAGATTTTCTTGGGGCCGGCCAGATTAGAGCAGTTTTGATAGTAACCGGCCGATACTGCTAAAACGATCTGGTACTCGACTGACGATTGAAAGCTCCGAATGACTCGTCCTTGTTTTTTCCTATGTCTTTTTGTATCGTCTAACTGTCCGAATGTTTTGTTGTCACTTGCTACGTTCTTGTTCCTTTTTTGTTTTGTTATATGTATATAAAAAGTATTGGAATAATAAATCCAAGCTGGTTCCTCAGTTAGTACTCTTGCGAATAGTAGCTAACAGAATACATGTAAATAGACTGTTTATCATAAGCAAAATCGTCCGTGCAAACAGTAACTCTTGGCTCAATAAATCAGTGAGAGCATATATAAGGTCAAAGAATGAAATTTATGGTATTACATTTAATTCTTCAGTTACGTACGTTTCGGCGCCACATGGAGTATAAATCTCATAACTGTAAATATAAATGTAAACATGAGCATACATGAATTTATAATGTAAACCAAGGCATCTCATCATATTAATATTTATATTCATGTGTATTCTATATAGTGTAGAATCGCACGTAACTAAAGTATTATATAGAGTACCATAAATTTCACTCTTTGATTTAAATGTGTGTGTATACATATGCTGTTGATGTTATAAGAAGATATAAAATTTCAAGAGAACGTGGAAAAGGCTTGAAATGGTTGGGGAGGAGGCAAGTCGATTATATCGACCCCAATACGCAACTGGTACTTAATTTATCAACCCTGAAAGGACGAATGGCAAAGTCGACATCGGCGGAATTTGAACTCAGAACGTAAAGACAGACGAAATATCGTTAAGCATTTCGCCCGGCGTGCTAACGATTCTGCCAGCTCAATGCCTTAATAAGACGTAAATATTGTTTTGAAAAAGACATTTGGACAGAAAAATGTAAAACTCTCTCTCTTCCTCCCACCATATATATATATATATATATATATATATATATATATATATATATATATATATATATATATATATATATATATATATATATATATATATATATATATATATATATATATATATATATATATATATATATATATATATATATATATATATATATATATATATATATATATATATATATATATATATATATATATATATATATATATATATATATATATATATATATATATATATATATATATATATATATATATATATATATGATATAATAATTCCTCACCCCGCACTTGCTTAGATTAGTTCATGGTGTTTGTTTAAGATATTTCTATATATTATCTTTTTCTCTGGAATACAATTACTTATCACATTCACTTTACAGTACTATATCTTATACTATCTTGATGTTTTTTTTATTTAACATTTCCTTCTAACAATTGCATGACCCACCATATATGGGGCCAACACTTTATATATCTCTCCCTACACCTCCCTTTCTCTGAATTTGTTTTTTTAAAATTACATCTTTCCTTAGTGTATAATATACCTATAATTTTTTGTATTTTATTTTATTTGCATAATGTGTCCATTTAAACCCACTCAACATACCCATTCTAACTATTACTGGTTTACGTTACTTGTCACTATATCGGATAATTAAATATATTTTACTATTGATATATGCAAACATGTATGCACATTTAGTGCTTCTTGGTGTCCTGCATGTCTACAACTATGTGTGCATATCTAGGTATGGATCTTATATGTCATCTGTGTGTGTATATCTATTATTTTCTGTTTATTTACTATATGTTTTCACTAACATGTATCGTTTAATATGAACGTGTGTATCTGCGTATATACGTATGTTTCGCATACACATATATAAATACTACTTTTTAAAAATATATGTATGTATTTATATCTACATGTATGTGCCTTTTCTGTATTTGCACTGGTATGAGTGTCTATACATATTTGTACGGTGTTTTTTTATTCTTTTATGTATACCCTAATCAGAAAACAACTAGAATTCCTATATCTATGTATACTAATGTGCAAATATGCCTCATCTCGTATGAGTAAATATACTAACAGTTTTTTCCTTATAAGATAACTTTTTCTCTGATATGTATAATTTTTTTTGTATATTTAGGTGCACCCCCATACTCGTGCCTCTTATATTCATATTACACAATACACTTCTATTACTTGGATATTAATACTACCCTAATACCATTATACCAAGCTAGTTTCTTACCTCATAACTTTTATTTATGCTAAAACATAGTTACTGTATAACATAACAACATATATATAACAACATATAGATAAGATAACAACATATATATAACATAACAACACATATATAATATAAATCCTTTATTTACTATTTTCATTCTCAGCTCATTTATCTCCCCTACATTGATTTTTTTTCCGTATTCCAATATCTGTTATTTATTTCAACTTCACTTTTTTCATCTTTATATTTGAATATACACTCCGAAATCTTTGTCGAGGGCTAGGTCCGCAGAGTAAAGATTGGCTATAGAAGAATCCAGGTTAGTTGATATGGAGATAATGGTGCAAATAAACAAATAAACACGCTTGGGCGTCAAGATTCCCACCAACCCCTTTTTCCTTCCACCTACTCCTTTTTTTCCTTCTTCGTCACCCATTCTACCCTTAAATTTCCCTGCATTATGATGTGAAACGTTAGACGCCAATTTCTCCATCTTGAAGACGGAAGCCTATTTTACGGTAATGGTAATATGCTTTCACTACAAGTTGCATATTCTTGAAGTTTCACTCTCTCCATCTGCCAATATTAAAACGCAATTCTGAACCCCTAGAAACAGTTGTCGGACCTGAATTACCATACCCTCCCCGCTTAGTTTTCTTTATTTTTTATACACCATATAAACCTGTTCCATAAATGTATAAACATCTATATGCATATACATGAACGTTCATCTGAATATTTTAAGTTTTTGCTTCTATATATATATATATATCCCTATATATATTTACATGTATATATGTATCTATATTTTATATATCAATCCCAAGCGTGTATAGTGTTTATTTGCATCATTATCTTCCCTTCTCTTTCTATATAAGCACACATTCATTGTCGTTGGTCATTAAATCTTACTTTCCTCAATTGCTGGTTTAAACCATCCGTTCCGCAGCCATAGAAATTTAGTAGTGCTCTTTACATTCAAGAAAATTATTCTGAGATGCAAACGTTTGTATTATTGCATGTGATTTGTAAATTTTTAATGTTCGCATTCTATGTGTTTGTTACTGCGCGTATACATACATATACATATATGATTAATAAGGGTTTTATACCAGGTGTCTTTGGGGTTTCGCACGGTGTTATTCAGTTTGTAACTTATGAAGGAATGAAATCTAAATATAACAAGTATTACGAGAGACTTATACATTATAGTTCACAGGAACACATAACTTTTGCTGCCATATAAAAAGTGATTGCTGCTGCAGCAACATGAACATACCGAGATCACGGCTTCAAGATCACGGCTTCAAGATCACGGCTTCAAGAAAAACATGCATTCCATGTTAGTTGTAGAGAGATCCTTGAAAAGACATGAAGAAATGAAGGAAGATTACAGGGATTGCACAAAAGATTTCCGGTTTAGATAACTCATGTCACTGCCTCCCAACATGTATCAAGGTGTTTCAGCAAACAGTTTAGGGGCTGGCCTGGTCTGGGGAATATGCTTGTAAGTATATATGTATATGCGTGTATGTATATACATTTTCACCATCCACTTACTTTTTCTCCTTAATGCCCGACGTTCAGTTGCCGTCGAAACATTGACGTTATATTCACTCTGATTTTTATTACATTTCAAGTAATTTATGTTTCGCTTCTGTTTTTAGATAATGCTTGTCGCTAGCTTATCGTTTTGTAAACAGTAACTGTGCATCAGCATGGTCACAGCTCTGAGATGAAACTACAAAAAAAAAATGCTACATATATTTCATACATTCAGAGACACACACACACACACACACACACACACACACACACACACACACACACACAAACAAACACACACACAAACACACACACACACATGCACACACATACACACATACACACATACACACACACACACACACACACACACACACACACACACACACACACACACACACACACACTTCCGCGCACACTTATGCCTGTGTGTCTATATAGAGACACATAGGTAGAGGAGAGAAAATGCATGCTTTGTGTACACTAAGCCTCCTTTAACTAATACAATTGATTCTAACGCGACACAGACCAATTAATCAATCTTACTGCGCTTATACAAATTTACACATGAATCTAACGTAAACACATGTAACGCAAGGAAACCAAAGCAAACGAAAGGAAACCCTAATATCGTATGTAAACATTATATAAGTATAACGGAAAGAATATTTAAACAACGTTTTCCTTCCCAATCACATGGATTCGTGTCAATCCCATTGTGTGGTGTCTTCTATTATAGCCTCGACTCGAGCGCAGATATGTGCGTGTGTGTGCGTGTGTGTTCGTGTGTGTATGTGCGCGCTTTTGTGTGAAAGTGCGCTTGTGCGTTCGTGTGAGTCTGTTTGTTTCTACAAGTCTGTGTCATGTTTGTGTTGGTCTTCGCTCCCACAACTTTGCAAAAGAACAACAGAATAAGTACAGGATATTAAAAAAAAACAGCTATTGGTGCCCTTTGTTTCCACTAGACTTTTCAAGGCAGTGCCCCAGCATGGATGAAGTCCAATACCCAAAACAAATAGAAAATAAAAGATAAAAGTCAGACAACATAAATCTAATATTTCAAAGAACTTGTCACTCATTACATACAACAAAGCGAGGATATACTCCAATATATTATATATACATGCATACATATATCAAGTATATGCATGAGAAGATATACACAAAACATACAAATCTGCACCTGCACGTATACATACATACATACATACATATACATATATATAGATGTATATGTATATATATATATATGTGTATGTATGTATATGTACATATATGTATATATATATACATATATGTATATATATATATATATATATATATATATATATATATATATATATATATATATATATATATACATATATACACATATACATACATACGTATATATATATATATATATATACATATATATATATATGCGTAACCTGCGACTATCTGTATAATATGAAAGTTGTTCTTTGACGCGTTCATCCTCTTTTTGTTTTAATTCAATGTCATATTCGGAGATATATCACTTCGTTGGTATTACAACATATTTCTCACTTGTATATTAGTGCACTTACTTCGTTACACCGTACGATTTTGTCAAATTGCAGTTCCTCGTAAGCGATTGATTTTTGTTCCCTTTCACAAGAGACGAAGAAGGAAGTAATATCAGAATCACCAACTAATTTCTAACACGTTCCAGAGAACTCTTTGTTTCTTAGTGAATACTTGCTTTGATTAGACGTATTGTTATATGATTTTTGTGGTTATCGCGTGTTTATCTACCCCTAACCCACTACACATACATATGCACATCTCATAAAATATATTTTGCTATATTTCCTTATGTTGTATAGCACAGACTAATCAATACTTGCTTATAGCATAACAATTGTTGTAGAATCTTGTCTGCGTCATCACTATCACTACCAACATTATATACTATCTTATCGTCTCTCCCACTGCCCTTTTTCTCACAGTACATCTTTTATTCTACCTACTACCCCGTCAATATCAGTCTGGGTATCTTTTATCTGTATATATGTAAATAAGAAGTGATGTTGTCCTACAAATTTAGACCGTCCTATCTTTTCGAAAGAAATAAGATATATTTTCTTTCAGTTATTGTTATGTAAAAAAAAAACAACATAGTGACCTTAATGCCCAGATACATGGGAAAGATCACAAATATACTTATATTTTTTTTCTTCTGAAGATTGAATACGCGTTAATCCGAAGAAAAGATTGAATTCATTCTTCTCACTGGATGCGAGAATTGGTAACACCGACATATATGTCATCTCCAAAGGACATCTCTCCTCAGTTTCATTTCCTTTCTTAAAGTGACGAAGTTGGGTAAGATAATAACAAAAAAAAACAGTCAGTGTCTTGCACAAACCCTCTTTCGGACGAGACACTATAAATGATAACGACTGCACAGTATAGTAGAATCAGTTGGGCACTGTCTGTGAGAAAAAGTACTACCATGACACAATTCATTCTGCCAGAAATTTGGAAATGACATTCTGTACTGCTTACTTGGCATTCGCACCGGAAGCTCCAATACGAACAGATGGTGAACACACAGCACATCAGTTTGGCTTGCCGTGTTCCCAGGACATGTATCGAAAGTGATAAAAATCAAACAAATAGTCAACATCATGGTGTTGGAGTGATCACTAGTGATGGCAACGTTATGCTTCCATTCACCTTCCCACACAGCCTCAAACTCAACACGTAGGCCTACGTCAAGTGCCTGTACGAGGTAGTGCTGCCCTGGGTGAAGAGAGTGGCTGTTGGAAGACCCTATATCTGGCAACATGACTCGGCACCATGCCACACAAGCAGGAGAACCCAGTCATGGCTGTTGGACAATTTATGCGGTCATATCACCCCTAAAATCTGGCTAATTAACTCCCCAAACTGCAACCCCCTTGATTATTATGTATGGGGCACACTTGAACGAGAGACCAACAAAACTCCTTGTAACACTTAAGATGAGCCGAAGGTAAGGACTATGGCAGCATTCACCAACTTAAACAAGGAGACAATCCAGAAGAGTTGCAGGAGATTCCAAAGTCGTCTGGAGGCCATGGTTGAAGCCAATGGCGATTTTATTGAATAGATTTACTCTTTAGTATTTCAAGATATCTTTACGTAATTTGGTAAATATATCTGTTAAAATGAGATGTCACTGTCATTTTCATCTTTGCATAATTTCAACGACAATATATTCATCGCACCCTGTATATTATTCTTTTCCTTAATGTTTCGTATTGCTCATATGAACTCATAGGAGAGGGATGACGCTACACGTTATGTGGCGAGACTAAAATATGTTCGGGCGATCCTAAGTTCTTAAGTGAGAACATTCAGGATTTCAAATTTATCGTTCTATCAAAGTTTAGGGTTTTCCCCAAAATATAACGTTGCATCACTCTCAATGAGCCATGGATGTACAACCGTATGTAATATATGACCATCAGTTAGGCTCTTGTAAGGTGGGAAGTCATGGGAGCAGAGAGGGAAATGTACGGAGGGATAAGAAAAAGAGAATGAAGAATGACAAAAGAAATGATATCGTGCATAATATAGGCGAGGTGAAAAGAAAATAATACTCTTCAATTAGAAGCAAGAATAACAGAGATAATGACATAAAATAGCAGAAGGAGAGTGGGAAAGAGATTCCTCTATGTATGTGTGTGTGAGTGAGAGAGAGAGAGAGGGGGGAGGGAGGTAAAAGGGAAAAAATAACGATATATAGGAGCGAGATAGAGGTAATAATAGAGTGGGAAGGTAAAATAATTAAAACAGCAAGAAAATGAAAGAAAGTTAACGCAAAATCGGGAAGAATCACTGAAAAAAGAAAAAGCAATCCACTCATTCTGGCGTGTACAACGCCATATATATATATATATATATATATATATATATACATATGTATGTATGTATGTATGTATGTATGTATGTATGTATGTATCTATCTATCTATCTATCTATATATCTATTTATCTATGTGTGTGTGTGTTTTTTTAAAACAGCCTAATTGCGGTGGTTTCAGTTACGCTGAGCTGTTTAAAATTGAGTTAAAATATACTTCCGGTAATCTAAACATGCTTCCGTTTGGAGCTAATTATATTCAGTTGCATCACGAATGCCAACAGAAGTTTTATGAATCTTAAAACTTCTAATTTCCTCTTGTCATAAACCTATAGTGGTTAGTAATTATCTAAAAAAAAAATGCTCTACATTCTCTAGTAAACTTGCAGAATTTTTCCGTCAACCACTAATGTTTTTCGTGCCGAAATAAACAAACCAAAATGAGATATGACTTATTCATTTATAACATTATAGAAATGCTATATTAATCGGGTAGAAAAAACAGGAATATATTTGTTTATATCTCTCTTCATTCAAATACACTTGAAAATTTTTACCAGAGCTGCACGCAACGTGAAAGATTACTTTCATTGAAAACTATAATGAAAGATAATCATGTTTATTAGCTATGTATTAACGCACAAAATAGTTCCTTCGCGCACTCGTTATTTGATGATCTGAATGGCCTCATAGAGCCAATAAACATTATTTGCTTAATTGACAAACTATACCCCCAGAAATACACACACGCACACGCACACACACACGCGCGCACACACACACACACACACACACACACACACACACACACACACACACACACACACACACACACACATATAATGTATGTACGTACGCGTGTACGGAGAT
Source organism: Octopus bimaculoides (assembly GCF_046866305.1). Classification (NCBI taxonomy): domain Eukaryota; kingdom Metazoa; phylum Mollusca; class Cephalopoda; order Octopoda; family Octopodidae; genus Octopus; species Octopus bimaculoides. The sequence goes on along the minus strand of NC_142929.1, from coordinate 40,516,865 downwards.
CAAGAGATTCTCCGTATAAACGACATTTAATAGTATTCAAAAGATTCAAAATTAGACTCCGATTTGTTTACAGGGGATCGATTCCACAAAGTAAAGAAAGACTGTACGAGAAATCTAGTTTAGCGGGTATAGAAGCAGTTATGCGGATAAAAAAAATAGACACATTAAGTATATTAAATATATTAAATATAATAGCTTGGGTATGAAATACAAAATACGCGTATATGTGTACATGCACATTTTTAAGTGTAAATATATAGATATCTATATTAACAGGTCCAACTTGCACAGAGCACAAACGACAGACAAAATTAAATGGAAGAAAGGTGTTATAAGTCCAAAACTTATTTCTGGGGTTCGGAGATCTATAATAATGTCGGTACACGTAACTCTGTGTAAGATGGAACTATTAATATAAAATAAATATCTATATATTCATACTTAAAAATATATCATGTAAAATTTTCACCTTTTGCTTTCTCTTGTTTCTCATGTATACATATATGCATATTGTGTATTTTATATCTGAATTATATTTAATATATTTAATACTAGCAGAGGCACCCGGCGTTGCTCGGGAATGAAATTGTTGCTTATATACTTGAAGAAAAGAAGGCGAAATATGCTGTATAGAAATTTGAGGACATTCTGTAGATGGACTCTCAGATGAATGATGGCTGGGCGCCTCTCGTGAATGGGGAAAATTGAAGATGTGCCAAAAAGCCTCATTGGTACTTGGAAACTTTTACGAAAATTAAAATGGGGATTAAATGAAAGAAATGATTTACGTGAATATTCTCACGAGACTAATTGAAATAAATGGCGATTGTGAAACCCCCACGCGCGCGCGCGCAAACATGTGTCTTTGTAAATATGTTTGTATACATTTATGTATGTGTGTGTTTGTAAGAGACAGAGTGTGAGTGAGAGAGAGTGGTTTGTTGTCATGTATACGTACATGCATAAATATACATACATCTTTGGATGTATGCATATGACAACACAGCCCTTGACTCACTCACACTCTGTGTCTTACAAACACGCACGCGCGCGCATACACACGTGTGTCTTTGTAAATATGTTTGTATACATTTATGTATGTATGTGTGTGTGTGTGTGTAAGAGACAGAGTGTGAGTGAGAGAGAGAGGTTTGTTGTCATGTATACGTACATGCATAAATATACATACATCTTTGGATGTATGCATATGACAACACAGCCCTTGACTCACTCACACTCTGTCTTACAAACACACACGCGCGCGCATATACACGTGTGTCTTTGTAAATATGTTTGTATACATTTATGTATGTGTGTGTTTGTAAGAGACAGAGTGTGAGTGAGTCAAGGGGTGTGTGCGTGCGTGTGTGCGTGTGTATGTGTGTGAGACAGAGTGAGAGAGCGGTGTGTATGTAGTATTTACTCTCTCTCTCTCTCTATCTCATACACACGAACACACACACTCACACACAAAATAGAGAGTGAAGCTTTTTGCCGTTGTTACGTCAATACCGGAAGTTGACATTCAGGAACATTTTTAAAGAAGTGAATCTTAAATATAAAGCAATATTATTTATTTTTAATTAAAAAAAATCAAATGAAGAGCCTAAGATTTATCCGAGGTCAAATTATTCATGCATGACAAGTATGGAAGCATTTGGTGAAGTCGATTTCACGTGAAAAGCGATTACACACACATCTCTGTTTTATATATAGTATAGATATTTAATGTGTTTAATTTGTTTATCCACATAATGACCCATATATATATATATATATATATATATGGGAAAATTTACGAAAAAAAACAACAACAGACGACGACAGGTGGTGTAAACAACAAAAAGATGTATTAGTTTAACACTCGGGAATAGAGAAAGTCTTTAACGTTTCGAGCTACGCTCTTCAACAGAAAGAATAAGGAGAAAAACAAGGAGAAAACACGGAGAAAAAAATTTGAATGTTGTGGTCAGCGATCTATCATGGCGACATATATATGTATATGTATATGTAGGGTTGAAAAGACGGAACACAACACAGCTGAATTCGCAGCTGAATTTTCATCGTCAGTGAATGAAACCAAAATATCGTGGTTTCACGTCATTATCATTGAGACCACTCAATTCTGCAGGAGTCAGTGCTGTTATTAAGCTACTGGATAATAAATTAGAGTCGGAAATGTTAAAAAATGGTGTACTGCAATGAAATGTTTCGATCTGAAGTTGTTGGCATTTTAAACTGTATCACACTCAGAGATCACACACACGCACGCACACACATAACAAACACACACAGACACAGACACAGACACAACCACACAGCCATATACTCACACACTCAGACACACACATACGCGTGCACGCACACATAGATATAAATGAAATTAAATATTAAGCGCTTTTGTTCTTAAAGTACTATCGCTCACGCAACGTTTATAAGTTTTATATGTGAACATACACACACACACGCACACATATATACACATTTGTATATATATATATATATATATATATATATATATATATATATATATATATATATATATATATATATATATATATATATATATGTATATATATATATATATATATATATATATATATATATATATATATACATATATATATACATATATAAGTATATATATGTATATATATATCCTTATATATACATACATATATATATACTTAAATATATATATATATATATATATATATATATATATATATATATATATATATATATATATATAAATATATATATATATATATATATATATATATATATATATATATATATATATTTAAGTCTGTACATATATATAAATATATATCAAAAAGATGTGCTATAATACTCTTCCACAGCCATACTAACAATCCAACATACCTCCATCATCAGCTGCTTCACGGATATAATTATGGTTTCGACACCTGGGCAGTACCATTCAATCCGGTGGTGTCAACAGAACCAAAATGCGTGCTGTTTGAGAACAAACAAACCTAAGAAACCAGAGCTTTCAAACACATTTGCTCAATGTACAACCGTATCGATAAATAAATTCCATCAGTAAATTACAACCACTCCTAAATACGTAACTAAACAGCGACTACTCTATTAAGTCAGAAAAAATTATAATCCCTACCGACTTCCGTAGTGTAATGTAAAAATAAAAGCTTAATAACCACATTATTTCTATCAATCAATATATAGGTAGGATTAAACACTAACTTTACTAAAACTACAACAAGAGACATATAGACCAATGTAAATTGTGTCAGTATTAATAGTAAACCGATATATATATATATATATATATATATATATATATATATATATATATATATATATATATATAGTAATAATTTTAGCGAATAAAATCTTATTCCAACCTTACAGGTAAAATTCGGTATAATATTACACCGAGTTTCGTAATATATAATATATATGTATATAACTAATTTAGTGACGAACCACCACTCTACAACTCAGTCAACAAAGAAGCCGTCCAAAACCATACTGTGAGGCATATGCCATATAAAAACTTATCTAAGATTTTAATCTAAAATTTTAATTATTTTAATAATACATAATATATCATATAAAGAAACATTCATCATAAAAATATTAATCTAAGAATAAAATAAAGTATAAATAGGACTGTAAAAATCAATACAATAATATGTGTAAAAGTATAAAAGTATAAACTCAGTACTTGTACATAGACTACGCGCGTTTCATAGCTGAAATCGGACTATATAAAATCATAAGAAAATTCTATCCAAGTTCATTAGAACGGAAGTCTATGTACAAGTACTGACTTTTATACTTTTACACATTATATTATTGTATTAATTTTTACTGTCTTATTTATACTTTATTTGATTCTTAGATTAATATTTTTATGATGAATGTTTCTCTATATGATATATATTATTAAAATTATAAAAATTTTAGATTAAAATCTTAGATAAGTTTTTATATGGTATAAGCCTCACAGCATGGTTTTGGACGGGTTCTTCGTTGACTGAGTTGTAGAGTGGTGGTTCGTCTCTAAATTAGTTATATATATATATATATATATATATATATATATATATATAGGGGGAGATATATATGTCCTCGCTAAGGCTAAACCTTCTTCTTTTTTCGAAGTAAAGGATAACATGCATGTATGAGGGTATATATGTACATATGTGTGCATATGTGTGTGTATGGCTGTGTGGAAAGTAGTTTGCTTGTATACAATGTGACTGTGAGTTCAGTTCCACTGCGTGACAACTTATGTAGGTGTCGTGTACTATAGCACCGAGGCGACAAAAGCTTTCTGGGTCGATATGGTAGCCGGAAAGTAAAGGAAGCCCAGTATATGTATACATACATACATATAGATATATGTGTATATGTGTGTGTGTGTGTGTGTGTATTTCTGTCTGTGTTCACCCATCACAACTACTTGATAAACGGTTTTGGTTTGTTTATGTTTTCTTAACCAAGCGGTTCAGCAAAAAGAAACTACTACAGTAGGTGCTGGGTGAAAAATATGTACTGGGGTCAATTTGTTCGACAAAAAAATTCAAGTCGGTGCACAAGCATGGCCGCAGTCTAATGACTGAAACAAAATAAAATATAGCATACACACACATACATACAAACATGTACAGAACAAGAGATAAGCACTTTGAGCATGTTTTCTGTTATAGCCCAGGGCCGACCAAAGCCTTGTGCGTATATTTGAGATAGGAAACTGAAAGAAGCTCACCATATCTATTTATGTGTGTGTCTATGTATGTATGCGTGTATGTATATGGGTAGATAGGAATATATGTATATATATATATGTGTATATACACATATATACATAGGTGTGTATATATGTATTGTTATCTACGTTTATATATCATATGAATAGATAAAAATATGCATGTCTATATATATATATATATATATATATATACACGAACGGAAGTCAAATCTTTATTATTGTCACACTGCTTTCTGCTCATGCGTGCTTATATTTGGTACTATTGTGGTCACGTCAACCACGTTTAAACCTGATCGCGACATTTTCCTTTCTGCATTTACAGTTTAAGCATGGCTTCTCCACTAGTAATGCGCACCAAAAAAGAACAAAAAGCAGTGATCTGAGAGATGGTAACGCTGATCCGGTTCACCATTACCATCTCTCGAGCTTGCTGAATCTTCTCGTCAGTGGTGTTGAAATTTATAGATTAACTAAAGACGAAGACAAGTGCATGAACAACAAGCAAGTGTATTAGTTTGACGCTCGGGAAAATGAAAAATTCTTTTACGTTTCGAGCTTACGCTCTTCAACAGAAAGGGAATAAGAGAAAATAAACAGAGAGAGAATGAAAAAAAAAAATTGTAGATTTCAGCGGTCCAGTGATTTACTGTGTCATTGTAGTAGCTGTAAGCCAGTGTCACTGACATGTATGTGGTGTTCTTTGTTTTCAATCTTCCACGTAATCATGTTTTGTCATTGTAGAATATTCCCCTATTTGGAAAGAGGTAAGATTTGGCGATGGCGGAGGCATCCGGCTGTACGAAATCTGCTTGATCCATGTAATCATGCAAAAGTAGATGTTTCATACTTTCTCTTTTTATCTTTCTCTATCTCTGTCTCTCTGTCTCTCTCTGCTGCCCCCCCCCAACACATGTATATATCGTGGGTGATACTATTTTCAACCAAGACATTGCAACTGTATCTATTCAAGTGCTTCGATTCTGTGTATATATATATATTTACTCAATTTCTAACACTTATCAGTGGCTTTTCCATTTGTTTTGTTGAACAATTTTTTTACTTTTAAAACGGACTGAATTCTTGATGACAAGTGTACACTTGTGTGTGTGCGTGTGTATATGTGTGTATATATATATATGTATATAATCATTCATTGCATATATGTGCGTTTGTATCTGTATATGAGATTATTATTATCATTATTATTATTATTATTATTTTATGTTTGACTTTTGTTTTGCATTTGTACAAGTTGGATCCAAGTCTCACCCAGAGACCTCAAGAGACAACAAGTTAGAAGTTCATGTAGGTGTTATGCCTAGGGTACCATATATTTGGATTTGTACAGTTTTGTTCAAGTGAATGTTTAAGAACCCATAAGAAAATTATGTTTGCTTTAAAATTTGAGATCACATAGACAGTATTTTACGTAGGATATGGGCAGTTCCCATGAGCACTATCTTTTGGACTTCAGCCATTTTGGGGTTTCCTGGTATCTGAGCTAGGTAGTAATCAGCCCGTTTCGCTGTCATTCCCAGGGCACCTATGACAATAGGTATTGTTTTCGTCTTCAGATTCCACATTTTGCTAATTTCTATTTCAAGATCTTTATATTTGCTCAGTTTTTGGTAGGTCTTGACAGATACGTTTATATCAATTGGGACAGTCATATCAATGAGGAGGCATGATTTTTGTCTGAAGTCTTTCAGTATGATGTCTGGCCTATTTGCGTCTATCTTTCTGTCAGTTTGAATGGTGAAGTTCCAGAGGAGTGCAATGTGATCATTTTCAAGTACTGGGGGTGGTTTGTGTTCCCACCAGTTTTTATCATGGGGCAAGTCCAGGTTTTTGCATATTACCCAGTGAATATATTGTGCAGCTCTATCATGCCTGTTGAGATACTCTGTAGGCGCAAGCAGACTGCACATGGAGACAACATGATCGATGGTCTCATTTTGTTGTTGGCATATACGACATAATGGGGAGCTGCCGTTCTTTAATATGTTGGCCTGGTAGTTCTTTGTAGGTAGGCATTGATCTTGGGCTGCTATGATAAACCCCTCTGTTTCTGATTTCAATCCAGAGGCCATTAACCATTGGTGGGTAAGGGCTTTGTCAATATCTGCATTATTCGCTCTCTTTGGGTATTTGCCATTGAGAGGTTTTCCATGCCATCTTTCAGTCATAATAGCTAAGGCAGCAATTTTAGCACGGGTTTTCAAGCGCTTAGCTTTTTCTGTAGGTGTTTCTAGTTCGTCTAATTCTTGAATTTGTTGCAATTGGAATTCACTTAGATATTCCTTTGCCTGTTTTGTTACTGAGTAAGATGTTTTCTTGCTTTCATATTTTAAGACAAGTTTTAGCATCCAGTCCTCAGAGTTTTTCATATAGGTGTCTAGGCCAATTGTGGCTACCTTCATTGATAATGCCAGCTGTAGTAGTCCTCGACCTCCCTCTTTTCTTGGCAGATAAAGACGTTCTATATCTGCCTTAGGGTGGTGCATTCTATGCATTGTCAACAGTTTTCGTATTTTTCTGTCAACATTACATATTTCAGTAATTGACCAGTTAACGATGTTGAAACTATAAGTCACGACTGGTATGGCTAGAGCATTGATCGCTTCGATCCTGTTTCTCGCGTTCAGCTCTGTCTTCAGTATTGCTCTCACCCTGCGATAACATTCTCTTCTGATCCTTTCCCTCATCACTGAGTGTTTGATATTGTCCCCTTCAATTACCCCTAGGTATTTGTAGCTCTCCGCTGGTTCTAACTCTTTTATGACATTTTGCTGGTCAAGGTTCACATTAGATGTATTTGTCATTTTTCCTTTGATAAAGATAGCTTTTGCACATTTATCAAGGCCAAATTGCATCCTGATGTCATCACTGAATTGTTTAACAATCGCTAGTAGGCCTTTGAGTTGTTGGTCATTTTTTGCAAAGAGCTTTAAATCATCCATGTAAATGAGATGATTTATATTTTTATCAAATATTTTATTATTATTATTATTATTATTATTATTATTATTATTATTATTATTATTATTATTATTATTATTATTATTATTATTATCATTATCGTTGTTGTTGTTATTATTATTATTGAGTGCGAGAGCAGTGCATGCTATCAAAGTGACACTGGGGTAAAATAAACAGAGCCCAGTATAGCATTCATGACTACCCGTGTGATAAGGCTACATCAGGCACATGCGTCACAACCATATGTGCGCGACATAGTGATCTCATATCAAGATAAACAGCGCATGACCTTCCAATTGGGGCCCAGTTAGAATTTTCTTCATGTCTCTAAATAAGGGTTGTTTAACGATGTTGAACAAAACACTCATGTTTCCAAAGGTGAATTATCAAAACTCCAAAGAATTTCTCTCAACACATGGCTATAATGCTCCCCAACTACCTCTGCTCCTGATCAGAGATGTACATATCGTGAGCCGCTAAAGGACATACTCAAGTGGTTACGGTCAAGCAACTGACAAGTAAATCAGTGGCATTGAGCAGAATATTTGATGTAGCCCATCTTTTATACCGTGACAAAATATAAAGAAAATAATGACACATCCAACGAGTCAAGATCAGAAGCCACGTGAGCCATTGCCTGGTACTACATCAGAGCATTTGTTGTTGTTGTTATTATTATTATTGTTTTGTTTTACTTCTCAGAAGATTCGGTCTTGATTGTTCTGGTAGATTGTGTGAGAGCAGACAGCAACGTGCCGTCAGAGGCCTCACAGTGAATCTTTCTGCAAATTATAAAGTTTGATATTTGGTTGTTAGTTATCGTGGGAGATATTCAACATCCAAGTAGCAATCTCAAAATCCTAGCTGTCCCCAGCAGAGCTGTGTTTTGAGCTTGCTCTGCACTTATGCTAATTATGATTTCTTTAACATATTTCTCGAACTTGGTTGTTAATGCTCCGTGTTTCCCTGCAACTACTGGAATGACAGACACTCTCCTCTTACTACTATTATCATTATTATTATTGTTATTATTGCTGTTGTTGTTGTTATTTTCCTCTATTATTCGTGCTTTGAATGTATACGCCAAGAGTATTGTTTCTTTTGTGCGATCAGAATCAACAAGGGCACGCAGCAGGTCTTCTCGAGTGAGTTCGAAACATTATGTTGAACATTAATAACATTCTTTTTAAACTGCTTCTCGATAATCAATAGCCTCCTATGACCTCTTCTAGGATTGTAAATCGTCTGGTGTCCGACATATTGCATCATTTCTGCTTCTATATTTAAGAGATATCGCGTATTACTGTCGTTGGAATCAAGATATATTATAGTACATTCAAATACTACACAGACATATATCATATCAGACCAAATTTCTGATCTTCTGTATCGCCAATGCATCTAAATCCAGTGACCTGTGATCGTAAAACAAGTGAACTTCCATCCACATCGACCTTAGGTTATGTGCAGTTAGAATGCTAACCCTGTGTACAGACATGATGGTTGAAGAAAAAGTGAGAGCTCGCTCATCTTCAATAATGCAACAAAACAAAGTTACCACCACCACCACCATTCTCATCATCAACATTATTATTATTATTCAGTAGTTTTATTTTTATAGCGTTTATATTTTCACTTCACTACCGAGCGCAGCTCTGTGTGCCTCGGGTATGTGCTTAGAACCCTCCTGATAATCCTTGCTGTCACTAACAGACAAACTTCCTGTAGGAGCTCTACATTGTTTTCTGTTCCAGTCTCCTTCAGCCATTTGTTTATATCTTTGTTTACTGTTCTCAACGCACCAATTGTTATAGGCACGACCTTTACAGTTCTCATACTCCAAGTTGTTCCCATTTTAAATTTTAGAATATATAGTTCAGTTGCTGCTATAACTAGCGTTGTTTATTTACATCCCAGGACGTCACAGAGAAAAGAATCGTAAGCTAAGATGTTAACATTGTAATACATGCATATATATATATATATATATATATATATATATATATATATATATATATATATATATATATATATATATATATATAATACAAAGAATATATATACATGTATACACACATATATGTACATACTTACATTTACATGTGTATATATATGCATATCAAGGTACAGGACGTTAGAACAATAAACTACAGACAACGGAACGAACACATAGGAAAACGGAAAGCCACTTGGAATATCCCTTCATCAGCTGTCTCTATTCTATCTAGACGTTTCGAATATATATATATATGAAATGTCTCCTCAAATGCTGTCCTGCTTCTTAAATTTAGATTTGAATAATTTTATTAATTTCCTGGTAGAAACTTTTCCCCGTCCCCTCACGTCCGTACACTAGAAACCTTTCCACCATCAGCAGCCTCTTTTTGACCAACAAATCAGTTATCTGAAAACGATCCGAGAAGTTTGAATGGCCATAAGAATAACGCCCCAGTGCACTAATATGGCTGGACGGCCAATATAACCCCATTCACTCCTGTCTTTAGCGGACTAAACCAAGTAGCAGACTAAACCTGAAATCCATCTCGCACCCCTTCTACTCCATAGATAATCTCCCCCAAATAGCATGTCGAGAAGGTGAACATTAGCACTACATTTTCGAAGGTCATAGAGAGTGCTCCAGAACAGTAAAATGTCGACGAAGGACTTCTTCATCGTGAAACAAGAAGGTTGCATCATTAGAATTAAGACTCATGCTCTTAAACATGAGGTAGCAAAGCCATTCACTGGACCTGGCTGGTAGATGTGTGACGTGGAAACAAATCTATAGTTAGGTCTTTGCTGTGCCACGATGAGCAGACGCTATAATGTTCCAAGACGTTGTGTACGATTGTGTGGAAGTACTTTGTCTGGCTGTTTGAATGTAGTAGTGGACAGGAGAGAATGGGCATTCGTATCTACATGCGTTAAAAATGGGAAAGGTCGCGAGTAATATTGTATTCTTTTAGGCTCAGACTACAATGTCTAGAATAAAAGGAAAAATAAAGGAAGACAGAAAAGTGTCGTGTTAAATTTTCGAAAAGGGCCCGTTCTCATCATGTTTGTCACTACTCGTAACTCATTTCTTTGATGCTAAGCTTAGAGATCTGCCAAAAAGGTTGCAATATATTTATATCGTACATATATCAAAGGACGGGAAATTATTATAAATAGAGGTATAATATTCATATAGGAAATACTACAGAAATGAGTTCTGAAATTTGGAGTCGATTTCTACATTAACGACAGTTTTGAACGCAAATTTGTATTGATATACGTGACATAAACACTCAAATAAAAGAAGGCTGATAAAGAAACAATTACATTGCAGAACAATTTACTCACTAACACAGTGCTCCGCAACCGGTATGCCGTGGCACACTGGTATGCTGCGAGATGATGCTAGGTGTGCCGCAGTATAATATAAATATAATTTTTTACCTTATACTTTTAATTATATTTTAATTTAGGTGTGTCGCCGAATTTCGAAAAGAATAAAAGTGTACCGAAGTGAAAAAAAAGGTTGCGGAGTACTGGACTAACGTACCAGATACAGTTTAAATTCTGAAAAGTGTTTTGCAAAGAACTTCGAACTCTCCCTCACGACCAAATATCACCGGTTAACAAGATGTTTGTAGTGAGAGTACCATTTGAACCATAAATTACACTCTTCCTAAAACGCATCTATGTAATGCAAAATTTCAGTATTAAAACACAAAGCATTATTTCTGGTATCTTGGAGGTTTCTACGATAGCTATACAACAGTAAACTTACAACTTGTCAAACTCTGTGCAAACATATTTACGTAAACCAATACACACACTCACACACAAATGCTCAACCACACATACACAGAGATTCAGACATACGGTCAGACAAATCCATACACACACCAAAGATATATAAGTGTGTGACCGTATGTTTTGCGTGTGCGCCTCTGTGTAGTATATGACAGTTTGTGTGTCTCTGCGTCTTAGTTTTGTGAGCGCCTGTGTGTCTGTGTGTCAGTGAATACTTTACATATATGTAGAGAGGCTTTATAAACAACTAAAGAAAGAGTATCATTACTGTTCGGTTTCGGCTGCCGCTAGAGTCTCGAAGTATTCGTAGTCAACTTGTTGATTTACTCATGTTATCCTATATATTCTGTCGGCTTCACAGTCCGCATAACCAACCATACACTAGTTCTGTCGTTCTGTTTATTTTCTTATTTGGTCTGTCGTTCAAAGGTTTTGTTAGTTGGTAAATTTAAACTTTCGTTGCTACACTCTTGCAGTCATTTTGACTATCATTTTGAGAAAAGAATCGAAGATGAAATAATACAATTCCATAAAACGTACACACAAACAGATATTATTTGAATAAAAATGTCATATTATTGATAAAACATTTCATTTGGATACAAAAGTAAATATATATATAGAATTTATTAATATTCAGACATATACAGATACAGAAACTAGCATAGGCACATACATACATATAAATAGATATGTGAAAGTATATATATATATATATATATATATATATATATATGCGCGTGTAATGTATAGGTATAAATGTATATTTGATATATATAGATGTATATTCTACACACACACGTGCGCGCACGCATACACACACATACACAAGCACACACGCACATACACAAGCACACACACGATTAATTATTTATATACACATATAAATGCATACACACATTTCCACTCAGATTTATACTTATAATGTATACATATATTTACATAAATGTCTTGATTTTATATATGCTGTACACAGATAACACGAATATCGATATATTTATACACGCTGACAAACACATAGACGTACATCAAGTCAAATGACTACAAACACTCTCACTTTCATATATACGTACAGATAAACAAACACATTCAATCTATTCCTGTCCACAGTTAATCTCTCAGTGATAAATGTGCTTGAGTTATCTAATACTCAGAATAAGCTCATACTCTGTCTCACAAGAAAATCGATGTTCGGTTTAAGTGAAGGGCGTTACTACCCAACATCATAGATAGTGCTAGTAGAGGATATTCCTAGAAGAGAGGAGGGAGTTGTGAAGATATGGGTATAGGTAGAAAGTAAGATAAAAAGAAAGATAGATAAAGAGATATAGATACGGAGGCAGAGAACGTGAGAGATAGGAAAGAGGGGTGAATCAGAGATACTGAGTGGGGAATTGAAAGCTGGTAAGCATAGGGGGAGATATCTACGCAAGCAAATAAAAAGAAATAAAGAGCGAAAGGGATTAGAAATAGATGCTTAAAGAGAGTAGCGGAGAGAAAGATAGAAAGATTGATAAACAAGGCTTAACGTGGATGAGTTTATGGAAAATGCGATAGGACATAAAGATAATAGAAACTAGCAATAATTTAATGATAATTTCAAATTTACGCTCAAGTCCAGTAATTATAATAACAATTCTAAGAATAATCTTTACAAAGAATGAGTTCTGTGATCGATTTGCTCGACTAAAGGCGGTGCTCCAACATGGCCGTATTCAAATGAATGAAACAAGTAAACGAATATACATACATACACACAAACACACACGCGCGCACGCACACACACACACACACACACACACACACACACACACACACACACACACACACACACACACACACATCAGAAATCGAATGTATTCAGGTTTAAAATGTTCAGAATATATCGCATGACAGGACGGCTTCCGTACGATAGCTACAGGAGTTGAAATCTCGTTGACGGAAAAGTTTCGTATTAAGGTGCTTGCAGCTTGGTGAAAAAAAAAAAAATGGAGTGTCACCTTCCTTTCGATATTTCTATGGGGAACTATGATGGAACAGAGGTAAACGACTTCGTCCGATTATTCGTCTGTAACAACTTTAGAAAATACTCTATCGCTCGTGTCACAGATTGCAAAGAAACGATTGACTTACCCGTCTCGAACATGGTGAGTGCTCATACCATTTATAGATTTCAAAAAGATATCATTTCCAATTATTTCCTGCGAATTTGATTTTATGGAAGCTATAAGCAAATACACCTAACGATAATTAACTTTTTACACATTATCCCCAAAGAAACAAAGACACCGTAGGCATGCACAAAATTTCCGCAACCATAATTAAGAAACTCGCACACAAAAGTAGGAAAGACTCAAATCTGACCTTAGACAGGACTCACTCTTTTGCAATTATGAACTGGTTACAAGTAATCTCATCGAAGAATTGACATAGAAAGAATACCTCTTAACAGAAATAGGAAGAAGATTGTAAACTATTTAAAACTACAATTGAACATGTATGAAGCCGCTAATGAAGCTCGGAAGAAAGGTGACATTTCTCACCTATATACTTATACAGCAAACGAATCTTCATGACAAACAATTCCTTTGGGACAGCTTTCATATGCCCGAAAGTCCACTTGCTTATGAATATGATAAGCGACATTAAGTGGCCCCCCAACTTATGACTGCATCTGCAGTTCGGTTCCTCTCGCTTACAATCTAGATAGTGACTCAGTATTTCTAGCCTGATAAATGTTTGTAGTCTTTGAGATTTGTGGCAGAAGATGAGTCACAAATTGGTGACTAGGTCCGAATATTTAAAACCCAAAGGTCAGGTGGTGGGGTTAATCTGAGAAACGGATTAAGTGTAAAGCTTAAGAATAGATACTATCGTCTAAATATTTTCTGTCTGAGCCACATGATGGCAAAGCCTATCTGTTATTTACAAACTCATACATGCGTGTGTATATAGAAGGAAGAAGGAGAAAAAGTGATAAAAAGGTAGTGAGAGGGAGTGAGTGATAGAGTGAAAGAAAAGAAAATTATGACATACACAAAGAGAAGAGAAAGAGAGCAGAAGATAATTATAAGTGACTGTAACGTAATACGAAAAACAAAGAATGAGAAGTATTATGTTGTCTTTGAAAGAAAGAAATATAGATAAAGATAAGGAGATATAAAATGTACCCCTCTCACATACTCACAAAGACGCATGCATATAAAGGGAGGGAGAGAAAGTGAGAGAGAGTGGGAAAGAGAAAGAGAGAGAGAGGGACAGAGAAATAAAGAGAGTGAAAGATGCATATATATATATATATATATATATATATATATATATATATATATATATATATATATATATATATATATATATATATATAGAAAGAGAGAGATGGGGAGAGATGCACTGTCTATACAGTGCGGATGTTGTGAGTGTGCAGTGCTAAGCACGTTGGTAGTTGATGGCTGCATGCTGGATCTGCTATGCTGAATTTCACTTGATAATAGAATTACAGCTACAGTAATTTTAATGTTGTTACAGAAAAAAAAAAGAGTAAAAAGAATAAAAGCCACAGTGTAACATTGCAAATGAACTAACAACATTAATAACAACATGTGACAGCAATGGAGCCCCTACGTGGCCGTTCGACCTGCTAGAAATAACAGACAAATCTCCATATAAAATTCTATCGTCTTCAAAATAGTGGAATGAAACAGTCTATAATGCACCACATCTGAATAAAAGATGGGATGATTGATCATAGCAGTAACATTTTAAAATATTGTGTCCTGACCTGGGGCTAAATGACATGAACCTTGGCGATTGAATCTTTAAGAGAAGCAGCGAAAAATCTAAGTGTAACCAATGACTAGACTAAACCTATAGACCGAAAGATTATCGAGATAATGGAGGGTGTCACTACATGGCCAATCCACCTGCTAAAAATAACAACAAATAACCTTCGAACTACATTCTATTATCTTAAAAAGAAAGAAGGATAAAATAAGATAATGAAATATTAGATAGACTATACTTGAATGTGGAGGCGCAATGGCCCAGTGGTTAGGGCAGCGGAGTCGGGGTCATAGGATCGCGGTTTCGATTCCCAGACCGGGCGTTGTGAGTGTTTATTGAGCGAAAACACCTAAAGCTCCACGAGGCTCCGGCAGGGGATGGTGGCGAACCCTGCTGTACTCTTTCAGCAGAACTTTCTCTCATTCTTACTTCCTGTTTCTGTTGTGCCTGTAATTCAAAGGGCCAGCCTTGTCACGCTGAATATTCCCGAGAACTACGTTAAAGGTACACGTGTCTGTGGAGTGCTCAGCCACTTGCACATTAATTTTACGAGCAGGCTGTTCCGTTGATCGGATCAACTGGAACCCTCGACGTCGTAAGCGACGGAGTGCCAACAACAATATACTTGAATAAAATGCAAGATGGTCACATATGGGAAGCATTTCATCAAGTTTGCTATAAATTTATTGCGGAAAATTCATTGCAGGTAATTACATCATTGTAATTTGATCACTTTGTAATAGTATCTTGACATCATTACGGATCGTGTCAATACATCACTATACCAATTTGGTGGATTCCCGTCTATTGATAACGATGATTCAGTTGTTCGAATAACCTGTTTATATGCTCTTGATTGATGTCCATTCGACAGGTGTATATACTCTTAATGTAATTCTCATGTGGAATCACCGCGATGCAGTGTGCATGACAAGACCATAAAGTTTGAATTAAAGGTTCAAAGAGCCTTCTGGCTTCCATAAAGTTTCTGTGCAGTGTTCAGTTTAACTGACTGGATAAGGATTAATATGGGGATATATAAAGTAGCAGCTACGACAGATGCTGTAGAGTGGGGTCGAATCCGGGACCTTGTGGTGGTGCAGCCAATTTCTTAACCTACGGACCATAGGCGCCTAAAGTTGCCTAATACATCAGCGGTAAATCTGTCATAAAATATTTTATCCTCACAGTCTGTCTGTCTGGCTGTATACCAATCTATTTATCATGTGCTGACATATGTGTGTGTGTGTGTGTGCGTGTGTGTGTGCGTGTTTGTATGAAAAATTAACGGAAACATTATCAGGAAAGTCATTTCCATTCATTTCTTCAACGACTTTCTATTTCTTATTCTACTATATATATATATATATATATATATATATATATATATATATATATATATATATATATATATATATATATATATATATATATATATATATATATATATATATGTATGTATACATATATATGTACTGTTGTGTCTGGGGAGAGTTATTCTCTTTCAGTGCCTTATAATTTAACACACTCACCGGTAAAATTTCCACTCATTTACTTATTTATTTTTCTAAAATTTTCGTTGCGTATTGCAACCTTTTCAATAGTTGTTGACACTGTCCGGTGTTCAAGCTGCATTATTTTTGCTTGTTTGTGCGCATGTGTGTGGGTCAGTGTGTGTGCGCATACACATGTATGTATGTATGTATGTATTTATGTAGGTAGATAGGTAGGTAGGTATGCACGCATGTATGCAAGTGTGTGTATGCATGTATGATTGTGCGTGTGTGTGTGTGCGCGTATGTATATATGTATGTCATGTTCATGACATGACATACATAGGGGACACATAGGGGAAACATCTAGGAGCATTGCGGAAAGACTAAATGAACATTTGAGAAAATATGACGACAAAAAGCAGTCCTCCATACTCTATCAACATGCCAAGGACTAACATGTAGGCAACCGGGGTCAACTTGACATCCGCATTTTATCTAAGCATCCAAAGAACCCAACACTCAGACAAATACAGGAGTACGTCCTCATAAATGAAACATCCCCAGTACTAAATAGGAAATATACGTAGTAGATAATCCCACCCCCAAACCCAGAGTTTATATTTTATATTCCTAAAACCAATATAAAAACATACCCGCTTCAATCCAACTCCAGTAAATCAAAGCGCAAAATACTGGATTCTTTAGGACTTACTGACAATTTTAAAAGCATTCTTTTACGGAATTACGTTTCCAAATAATTTAGTTTAGTTTATATATATATATATGGATAAGTGAAGTGCTCAGTACACAATTCAAGAGTGTCTCCACCTTTCCTCTGAGTCACATGCAGATAAAGAACCCAGCTGATTTCTTTGACAATAGCACTCAGCAGAAAAAGACTGCATCCATTACCTACATCGACATTGAAGAGGAAGATGTGATAGCTGCCATAAATGAAATGAGCTCAAATTCGGCAACTGGCCCCGATGGTTTCCCAGCTGTCCTCTTAAAGTCGTTTAAACAAGAATTAGCAGGACCACTCCGGATACTCTTCCAGAGTTTCCTTGCAAATGGTAAACTTCCCAAAAAGCTGAAGGAAGGCACCATATGTCCTATCCATAAAGGTGGAAGCAGAGCAGAGGCTGGGAACTACCGGCCCATCTCTCTGACTTCACATATTAGCAAAGTCACGGAACGAATTGTCAGAAGGAGATTGATTGCGTTCCTAGAAGAAAATGACTTGCTTAATGAGACCCAGCATGGTTTCCGTCCAGGTAGAAGCTGCCTCACGCAGCTCTTGCAGCATTATGACTGGGTCCTGAAGCAGCTACTTGACCATTCAAATGTTGATGTGATATATCTCGACTTTGCAAAAGCCTTTGACAAAGTTGATCATGGCTTGATATGTCACAAGCTGCGAAAACTTTGTATAGCTGGTAAATTAGGATAGTGGCTGCATGACTTCCTGAATGGTAGAAGTCAGACAGTTGCAGCCAATGGAGAATTATCTAGGGAAACACAAATATTGAGCGGTGTTCCACAAGGAACTGTTCTGGGGACACTACTGTTCATAGTGGCCCTTCTGGACATGCCCACGGTCACTCGGAGAGCCACTGTTACTAGCTATGCTGATGACACAAAGATATCTCAGGCAATAAAGAATCCCGATGATATTGTAAGCCTGCAGAATGACCTAAATGCAATATATGAGTGGGCAGAGCAAAATAATATGCAGTTCAATGCAAAAAAATTTCAAGTACTGCGCTACAAGACCACAAGTACCTCCCAACTGGCATACACAGGGCCTGGAGGTACTGCAATCCCAGAACCACAAGCAGTAAGAGATCTGGGCATCAACATGTGTAGTGATGCATCATTTCACATGCACATTGTCAAGTTGACAGCAAAGTGCAGACAACTGGCAGGGTGGATACTGAGGACATTCCGTACAAGGGATCAAAAAGTCATTTTGACTCTATGGAAGACATTTGTTCTGAGCCGCCTAGACTATTGCTCTCAGTTGTGGTCACCACACAGTGTTAAGCGGACAGCAGAACTCGAGGCAATTCAGCGGCACTATATAAAAAAGATCGCCACAGTCCAACAGATGAACTACAGGGAGCGACTGAAGGCACTAGGTCTCTACTCCCTGGAGCGCAGGCGGGAGAGATATGTAATAATATACATATGGAAAATACTGGAAGGACTGGTGCCAAACTTTGGTATCCAGTACTACAGGAATACCCGCACGGGTCGCCACTGCACGGTGCCAAAGGTACCGTCCACTGCATCTCACATAAGAACGAGATACTGCAGCAGCCTTGGTTTCAGAGGACCTCAGCTCTTCTATGCCCTGCCAAAACATTTGAGAGACATGCAAGACATGGATGCGGAGGTCTTCAAGACAAAACTTGACGCTTTCCTCTCCACGATGCCAGACGAACCAATGGCTCGTAATGAGACGCAGTTTAGGGCAGCTATGTCAAATTCTCTTATACACCAGATGTGCCATCAAAACTCTTGATTGGACCATGTCAGGTGGGGGAGAAGGTGCACCAGCATGACCGCAGCCACTTGGCTGAAACACATAAATAAATAAATATATATATATATATATATATATATATATATATATATGTACACACACACACACATATATGTATGTCTATATATATGTACACACACACACATATATGTATGTCTATATATATACATATATACGTATATATATGTATATATATCTACTTATAAATCTATATATATGTATACATATATATTTACGTCTACTTACAAATGTATATATATATATATAGACATATACATATATATGATATACATATCTATGTATACACACACACACTATATATATATATATATATATATATATGTGTGTATATATATATATATATATATATATATATATATATATATATATATATATATATATATATATATATATATATATATATATATATATGTATATATATATATATATATATATATATATATATATATATATATATATATATATATATATATATATATATATATATATATTGATTCATCAATTCAAGGAATTCGACCATATAATATACACTTCTGCACATTCATGCATAAATTTAAGAAGAATACTTTTTGTAAGAATTGTTTTTCATTATTACCATGTATTTTAATGCCATGTATTTTACTGTCAGAATAAAAAAAAATTAAAAAATTAAAGAAACCTTTGAGATAAATTTTCGGAGATGGATTTCCCGACGATGTAATACTAGCCGTATAATCATCTTACAATGAAATTATCAACCGATGAAATTACACGTCATATATTTACTACGACTTTTATCACTAGCGTTGAATTTATAGCAAAGAATTTATAAGATAATATTTGATTATAGTGTCTGCTCGAGTAGGGATTGAAAGTCAACGACAATGACAATAAATACAACAGCAACAGCATTGGTATAAATGAAGCAGTTTTAAAAGGGGAATGAAATCAGGAGGTTGAATTCAGTTAATCGAAAAATTGTCGCAGCGCATTATCAATTTATTTCTTAATGAAATGAAATAAAAAACGAAAAAATATTGATTAGAATTTGTTTTTGTATTTGGTTTGCAATACATGCATACATACATACATACATAGATATATACATACATACAAACATACACACATGCATACATACATACATACATACATACATACAGACAGACACACATACACACAGAGACAAACACAAATAGATAGATAGTTGACAGAATGTGCATCGTTGGCGATTTTCTTTCTCTCTCTGCCCTTCTTTGGACTTTTCCTATATTTCTAATGAAGAGCTCCGCTCGAAACCTGAAACCCTCATTCTTTTCTTTACTTTCCTGAGCATCCAATAACACTGTACTTATTCCACGTCCTCACGTTGTTGTTTTTTCGAGCTTTTACGCTTTTTCCCTTGCTTGTTCATGTTTGAATTGACTAGATAGATAGATAGTTATACATATGTATATATACATAAACATAAATTATATATGGGTAAACACACATTCATGCATATAAATGTTTGTATCGGTATCCATTTTGATGTAACTTTCTGACATTTCTACTTCTGTTTACCTGTATATTGCGGTTACACAAGCTTTTGGACTCTCATTATATACACACATATACATGCACATACACTAACATTCACTCACAGACATACGGGTCGAAAGAAGAGAGGAATGCTAAAAGTATGTAGAAGGTAAGAATTTTTACAACATTGAAGCTGAGAGTTTGTCTCACGAGTCGAGTTTCCTGATATGGATATCTTCAGGTGTTTCACCTTACGAATGTAATGCCGTGAAACGCGAGTCACTGTACAAATTCTCATATATATATATATATATATATATATATATATATATATATATATATATATATATATATATATATATATATATATATTTATATAATGTAACTACATGTGGATTCTTGGCAATTTTTTCCTCCGTCTTCTTCTCTTAGACTTTCCTCTGTCTCCTGTTTCTGAAGAAGCGCTTCTTTCGAAACGTAAAACACTCTTTGTTTCCTTCCGTGAGCGTCTGATTAATTTTATATATATATATAGAGAGAGATATATGCATTCATACATACTTACATATACGTATATATACATACATACATACATACATACATATATATATATATATATATATATATATATATATATACATTCATATATATATATATATATATATATATATATACATTCATATATATATATATATATATATATATATATACATTCATATATATATATATATATATATATATATATATATATATATATATATATATATATATATATATATATATATATATATATATATATATATATATATATATATATATATATATATATATATCCACACACATGCATATAAATATCGGTATCGGTGTATATATAGATATAGTTTTCGACGTAGAGAACCTAATGAGAGAATCCTCATTAATTACGTTCTGAACAACGCAAACACACTTAGCTCGTCAAACATTTAATAATTTAAAAAATAAATGCGTTTCAACTGTTTCACTTATTTCCTAATATTTAAAATTCTGAAATATAATTAACAACTACATACACCTATATACTACAGCTAAATACAAAAAAATTCCGTTGAAGTCTCCAACAATGAATACTAGCTGTTTTTTTTTTTTTTCATTCTTGTCGCAGTATCAGCAACCAGATGGAAATGGGATGGTAATAATAAGCATATCTTTTCGCTCCTTCACAAATACACTAGTGTTGAAATTATCTATGAGACATTGTTTTGCACTATGCTTAACGCTTACGTAGCGGAGATCAGCAATTAATGTTTGAAAATTATTTTCCATGGGAACGGTCAACATCAAAGAAATGTTAATATTTTGCGTCAATTTTCGATAACGTCATTGCAAATTTTATTCTGCAAAAGACTAACAACTAATAAAGTTTTGAACTTACTTCACCTTAAGCAAAAAAGACATTTTTTGCTTTTTTGCTTTTTTGCTTGCATGGCATAAGCATCCGTGCAAGACACTTTTCTGCCGTTTAAAGGTTAATATAATTTTGCAAAAAATTTACAATTCATAGATTACGATATATGTATGTATGTATTTATGTGCGTATGCGCGTGTTATACACTTAGATATATCTATGTAAATATATCTCTAAAAATTAGATTACTCGTGTATCTTGAACTTAAATCTATATGACATGTCAAGTAACAGTTTGACCATTAATATTGGAAAACATAAAAAAATCCTATATATGAATACACACACACTCACACACACTCACACACACACACACACACACACACTTACGCACGCGAACACACACATTGTTTGCCCGATATGTACAGTCAAGCTGTTATTTTACTGTTATTTTAAAGATACTCAAATAATTTGTGATTTTTAGAGATCTATATACATACATGCATACATACCTACATATAAGTATATATATACATACATACATACATATATATATATATATATATATATATATATATATATATATATATATATATATATATATATATATATATATATATATATATATATATATGTATATATCTATATACACACGCACATATATGCGTATATACATATAAGTATTTGTATATAATTACATTTAAGTATATGTATATATGTATGTATAGGCAGAGGAGTGGCTGTGTGGTAAGAAGATTGCTTCGCAACCACATGGTTCCGGGTTCAGTCCCACTACGAGGGACGTTGGGCAAGTGTTTTCTACTATAGCCTCGGGTCGACCAAAGCCTTATGAGTGCATTTGGTAGACAGAAACTGCAGGAAGCACGTCTTGTACATATTTACACACACACACACACACACACACACACACATATATATATATATATATGTATAAGAACTTTTAAATAAGTTCTTCACCGATAATGGTGTTTACATACCGAAGGGCTTGGTAAAAATTATTAATTATTAATTTATTAATAAATTAATAAATTGATAATCCTTTACCCTTTTAATTTTAATAATTATATATATATATATATATATATATGTGTATATGTGTGTGTGTGTGTATATGTAAATGTATGCGTGCGTGTGTGTGTGTGTGTGTGTGTATATTTGTGTGTGTCTCTATGTTTGTCCCCCTTCATCACCGATGTTGCTGTGGTTACGTCTCCGTAATCTAGTGGTTCGGCAAAAGAGCGCACAGAATAAGCACTAGGCTTACAAAGAATTTGTTCGACTAAAGTCATGCCCGCAGTCAAAATGACAGAAACAAAAGAATAAAAGAATATAGTTAATTTATATAGAGATATTAATATTTCTAAGTCTCTAAGCTGCTGACCTCCCCTGTTCGAAGGTTATAAAGGACACAGGTTCGTGTGTCACATAGCTAGCTAGAGGCGATGGCCTCTTGGAGCTAATCCACGCCAGCATTCGTCCTAATTTTGGGACTGCCATGTTGGCTTGGCGATAACTATTAATTAGTTAATTTATATATTGTATTCTTAATGCTTCAATCACAGCTACTATCATCTTCAACATAAACGTCCCTATCACTATCTGATGACACCTGCTGTTGTCGTTGTTGTTACGGATGAATGCCAACCATCTCTACAATAGATATTCATTACTGCAGCCATCATAAGGCGACGTATTCTCAAACTGAAAATATTACCAACTCTGTCATCACTATCAAGAGAATCACAAGCAAGCACAACAACAACAACGAGGACGACGACGACGACAATAACGACGATGGTGGCGATGACGACGATGGCGATGACGACGATGGCGATGACGACGATGGCGATGACGACGATGGCGACGACGATCACCAAGTCGACATCAATAGGCAATTTTTCATCACCTGCGTCAGTGCTACTTACTTACCGTATCACTACAGAGAAGAGAAAATAAAATAAAACCGACCGAGGAGTAGATAGATAGATAGATAGCTAGATAGCTAGATAGATAGATAGAGAGAGAGAGAGAGAAAGAGACAGACAGACAGAGGGTGAGAAAGAAGAGAGAGAGAGACAGAAGGGTGCGGGGGACAGAAAGAGTTCTGAGATTTTTAGAAGTGTGATAGAGAATGCTGAGATTAAAACAGTGAAGTTGATGATCTCACTGAAAGTTATAATTACATTGGTTAGTGACAACTGTAATGTTTGTTGGCTTCAGTCCATGTAATCTTTATCTAATAGAACGCAATAGGTCAGAAACGGCTAACGAAATTGTGACAGACACTTGTGGAATGACAAGTAAGGGCTACTGACAGTCGAGCTGTCAAATAGACTCTAAACACAACACAGATTAGCTAGGTAAGTTGTTAAGAATGGTCACAGTTCGATAGAGTGTGACGGAAAGTATTTATTTCCAAGCAAGTAAGGTTTCTGTTAAAAATTTCTTGGCGCTATTTTCCAAAGGAGATGAAGTGTAATTATTTTGTGAATGGAGTGAGTAGAAAAGGAAAATGCATTCCAAAAGAATTATTTCGAAAATAAATCGGTCACTGACATTAAAATTAGCGTGTTTATATACAACACAAACACAACAGCTCACAATCCCGCAAGTGCACCAATATCCTCCTACTCAGTCTTCTATTTATGTCTTTTACTCTCTATATTCACAAACAGAAATAGGCAAATACATCTTTTATCTCTTATCATTTACTTGTTTCAGTTACTGGGCTGCGGTCATACTGGGGCACTGTCTCGACGTGTTTAGTCGAACAGCTCGACCGTCAGAACTTATTTTTAAAGTTTGGTACTTCTTCCATCCGTTCCATTTGCCGAACCGCTAAATTTCCGGGACGTAAACAAACCAATACCGGTTGTCAAGCGGTAGTGGCTAACACGCGCGCGCGCGCGTATACGACGGGCTACTTTCAGCTTCTGTCTACCGAATCCTCTCACAAAGGTTTATCTGGCCCGGGTTGCCACGCCGTGGGACTTAAACTGAAACCATATGATTGGAAAGCATTCACATAACCCTAGCAAAGAAAATATAGTTAGAATCTCATTAAGATAAATAGAGAAAAAGACTGAAGCAATGTTCGTTTTTTATTGAATTATTTTAGAGAAACTTGTTGATATGGAGTTTTGAGGTTTGCAAAATCTTCGATTTGTACATCGGCTCTATTAAAATAGGATGAGTACGAGAACGAAGTTGTGTTGTGAACATTGAAATCATCGAGGACAATTACTTTGGAGAAAGATAAAGTTAGATGTCCGCGATTCAGGAAATGATATAACCAAGAGTTGTTGTTGGTTCTGGGAGCTCGGGGAGCAGTAAAAGATTTTAAAATATTTCGAGGGAGAGCTAGGAATGGAAGATTTTCAGCCATAGTAACTGGAAGTCTTTGTTGCTGATTGCCAAGGGAAAGAAGTGAATAATGAAGAAAGGGGAAACTATACAGAATTCAAACATTTGCTGCTCTGCTTATTAGCCTTAAAGCAAGGTTAAAGATAATTGGTCATATCTTCACAAATTTTGTATAATTTTGAATTGAACTCCAGCAGTTGATTGTAATTGTTTTCCTTCGGCTGGATTAAAATTAATGAATTTCTGAATGATAATGACATAACACAAGTTGTAACTCTACTCATACAACTAAATGGCAATGCAACATCATACTATATTTTGTCATTATCATCTCACCCGAAGTCAGTTGATTCCACCTCTGAGGAAATTTTAGTTGATATTAGCTGATCTTCGCAGCACCGTTCGATTTCTGCTCTCTTGTCCTGACAAAATTCCTAATAGTCAATGATTAGTCTGCTCCAAATGTCTCGTTCACCTGCATTGATTGGAATTTAATTCTTTCTGAAGAAAATGTACGATTTAATTGGCATAAATTCAAAACAATTTAATTTGATATTCTCAAATGTCATTTCCAGTCAATACCTATTGCGGTAATCGCTTACCTGTGAATAATCATTTTGCTAGACTAAAAACAGACAAGGCAAAGACATGGACACGATATTGCTTTGATAAATTGGATAGAACCACCTTTCCTCCAAGGCTGTGAAATGGACGAGTTTTGGGGTATCTCTGGCTATTGATAGTATTCTTTTCTACTCTGCGCAACATAATTTTCCAGACCTAGTATCGTAGTATTAACCGTGTTTTCTGCGTTTAGTAATCCTCTGCTACATTCCTTTTTTGGTAAGTAGAGTCGGACGCTAATGCTTTTGGGATGGAGTGTATTGTGCATCGTGAACAGCTTTCTAGTTCTTCTATCTAGGTTTTTTTGCTCAACCAATTTTATAAAAAGGAGTAGTTTATCTCAGAATGGGCACAGCCTATGTATTTATGGTTTTAATGATGTTCCTTCTATTAAGTTTTTTTTTGAGCACCCTCCTAATTTCCTCTTGTACTCTTTATTGACTTTCTCATATCTATTTCCATTATCTAATCATATTAGTATTATTCTTATTCTTCTTCTTATTATTATTATTATCATCATCAGTTGAAGTTGTAAAATGGAATGAGAATTGTGATTTCTTAAAATGTACTGGCATAAAGTAAAAGAAATAGCTTCAAAGAGAACATAGAAAGATTGCTGGGTACTTAAGTTTTTCAAGAGATCCCCACTTTTTATAAGTGTTAGATTTCATCGAAGTGGTACGGCAGCCTTTGTGAATCTGCAGAATTTCTCTTAAGGAATATCATTGGCATTTTCACCATGTACCTATTTCCCGTTTCAATATTTAGGATATCTCTCCCTCATATCTAATCTACACTTGCTTACTATAGATTTTTCTCTCCTCAAATTTTTCGTGATTTTAAAATATGAATATTGCTCTCCCAGATAAAATATGAGCATTACTTTATCTTGCGTTAAAATCTGTCATATTCCGTTATGTAAATCCATTTGCTGCAAGAAAATTACAAAGAGTAGGAGAGAATCAATATAATGATCTACATAGCACCAAGAAACATATTCCTCCTCTAAAACTTTTTCCTATAAAGCCTTAATGTCTTTAACATTCTGAATTAGATTTCTGTACTGACAAAAACATATAAATAAATATAATAAAATAAAAAGGAGAAAAATATAAATATAAAAATCAAAACAAACTGACACATTTTCTCATCGATGGAATTTGCTGTCATTTAATTAATTTCATCCTCTGCTTCTATAACAGGAAGTTGAATGACACGAATGTCAGCTTTACTCTGCCCACCACCTATGAATACTCACTTTGCCCTATAGATATGTAACACTTACAAAAATTTTAAGTAACAACAGAGATAACACTCGAAGTCAAGAAAAACGTAGAAACATTACAAATTCGTTCATTATCAATTTTATTCAATACATTTCTCTGGTTTATACTATTTCTCTCTTCTATCTATTTTGTTTTGATTGACCAGTTAAAGGCAACAAGTATTTTGCTCGGACCTATATTTACACAACATAAATGTGTAGACCAAAGGGAATAAACATTATTGCGGTCGTTGCCTGTATCCCATTCATAGTATATTAGTACTTAAAATAAAATAAAAAAAGTTCAATGGTCATGATATAATTCTCATAATCGACGTAAACAGTATCCCTGCTGCTTACTGTAACGGACAATACTGCGTCATGATATTTAGAAAACAGGCTGGTTAGCAGATTTGTGAGTTATGCCGATAGTCTATCATCCCTGTCATCTGGGACTCACGACATAGCTATATATTTATAACAAAAAATTAAAAACAAACTACCGAAAAATAAATTGATTATCAAGATTATCAAAGGAATTGGTAGACACAGACAACGAAGAAGATAAAAACAACTTCTTTTTATCTTCATTTCTCAGATAGACACAAGCCGTCACGCAAAAATTTTCTTTGGCAGACAGCACTCCATGAGCGAGGCGGTAATAAGCGGAATAAGTACAATGCTAATGGAAATATTGTTGTTGTGGTTGTTGCTGTTGTTGTTGTTGTTGTTGTTATTATTATTATTATTATTATTATTATTATTATTATTATTATTATTATTATTATTATTATTATTATTATTAGTAGTAGTAGTAGTAGTAGTAGTAGCAGGCGCAGCAGCAGCTGTAGTACTAGTAGTAACAGCAGCAACAGAAATAGTAAGAGTTATGCTGCTGATTATGATAAGAATGGTATTATTACGGACAGAAGCGTTAGCACGTTGGACAAAATGCCTAGCGGCATTTCGTCTGTCTTTACGCTTATAGTTCAAATTCCACCGAGATCGACTTTGCCTTTCATCAAGGAATCAATCGATCCGGAATTGCTTTGGCCTCCAATAGTATTTAGTTTATTAATCACTAAGGGTTTAAAAGAAAATCCTATTCCAAAGATAAACACCCTCTTGTAACCTCCCCGCGTCAATTTATAGAGAAATCCCGCACAGTCGGACCAGCACTCCTTGTCTACCCTAATTTTCCTTTTCACGTGAAAGTTGTAAGAGTTGGTAAAGGATTGTCAGAAAAGGTAAAGTTTGCCTTGAGCCCTTTTAATTTTGTTTACCACACATCTGGTTTTACCAAGGCCAAAAGACAGGCAAAAGTAACTGGATGACCTTCGCAAAGGTCTCAGCATACAGCTGAATCTATCCCACACTCAATTGCAGCTGTTTGACCTAACCTCACCAATTAGCAGTACTCAGGAATTGGAGGAGAGCAGCAGAAAAGTTTCTTTGGCTTGCGCGCATCTCAGACAGACCAGGTTGACGGCACTGGTTTATCTGTAGAGGCTATCCCGAATCAACAATTCTCATCACACACGGGAGCGGTGCTAAACGTGGATTGGAATAACCCATAGTCTCAATTTTCGGTCAGTCTGGTTACCTTACTCGTTACCTCACGATACTTTTTCTACCGGAGATCGAAATCAAAAAGATACTGGTTTAAAAGATCCGCCCATCCAGTGGCTTAAAGCTGCTGTTGAACGATATGGAACATGTTTTTCAAGTGCAGAGCTGTAGGCTCACCAACTTTTCTAGTCCAATTTTGACTCCTGTAGACGTTATTCCTTAGCCCAGTACGATGTGGTTGGTATCTAACACTGTTACAGTGATGTCGTCCACAGTTGGAAATATCTGAACAAGCTTTTGAGGCTTTTGCATTCCATCTCCCATAAGCTATCTTCATACTCTCGACACACATCTGATAATCCATTGCAATCTCCCTCTATCACTAAAGAGCGGAACATTCTGAGGGAAGACTCAAGATGCATACAAAAATCTAGTAGTCTCAAGGTATAACCCTCACTGCTCTCATGTCCTGCACCATTGACTTATCCATTGTGCACAGGAACATAGTTCAAACTGTTTCGAAACAACATAATAACTGCTTTCTGATCGTATTCGATTTGGAGATACGTACACCTTGTAGCCATCGGAAATGGACTAAAATCTCGTACCTTAGTAATTCTTATCTTTCTGAGTTCCACAATATCTATATCTAGTGATGTGAGTTTGTAGGCTTCGTTGCTCTGCTTCCATGCCGACCTCAGGCCATGTGCAATCCGCCAATTCTGAGTAAGGCCACGTTGGGCGAATGAAGTTAAGTGATCGCCCGTCTTTTTATAGGAATATTGTGTCCTCCCCACTCATTTAACATTAATCATATAGTTTCTTTTAGCTTTTTCCTCAAGTAATTTCTTAAAATATACTTTTGTTAATTGTCCTCCAGAATTTCCCTTTCCATCCGAAATTCTTTTATTTTTGTATTTTCTTAATTTTTTCAGTCATTCCACTGCGGCTATGTTGGAGCACCGCCTTGAAGGGTTTTAGTCGAACAAATCGACCCCAGGACTTATTATTTTTTAAACCTAGTACTTATTCTATCTGTCTCTTTTGCCGAACCGCTAAGTTACGGGGTCGTAAATACAACATCGGTTGTCAAGCGGTGGTTGGGGGACAGATGTTTTGTCTTTGTCATTTGTGTGTTTGTATGTTAGTTGTTGCTTTAATGTTATCACCGTGTGGAATGTTTGTGCATATATGTATGTTTCATCAATCCTTTGATGTGTGTTACTATGGCTGTATAGCTTATGAATCTTCCTTGGGGATATTATTCTTATAATTGGTTTGGGGGTAGATAAGGTTGTTTTGTGTTTGTTGAAATATTTGCACTGCTGGTGTTGACAGTAGTAGTGATGGAGTTAGTGTATGGCCTCAAGACATTGTGCAAAATACACACCCTCTACGCATTTCTTCTACCTGCTATACGCAGCAGACACCTCTCTCTCTTAGGACACAATACAATCTTTAAAGAAAAAAAATAACCTGTGATAATGTAGTTCTGGATATAACATGCACCTTCCCTACCACAATTCAGAATTCTCAACGCCATAATAACTTTGGGACTTCTTGATCATGTATGATTTGAAGTTAAAATTATTACAACAGCACCAACAATAATATAAACATGCGAGCCAACGAAAAAGCCTCTTTGCTCAAATTGCTATAATAGCAGCCAAATCTCACTAAAGTTCTGAACGCGGATAAATATACTTGCTAATCCCAGTTTTTGGAATAATATATCAGGAAAGAAGACAAGATGGCCACTACAGAAACGATGAAAATTCGAAACATACAGAGCAATCGATGTGAGAAAGGAATTTGTAAATGACAATTAACTCTAAATGAAAAAAAAACAAGGGAATGATAATGCTGGCCAAATTCAAAATACAACAGCACATAAAAAAAAATAATATATATAAACTCAGTTGTAAGTTGCTACTAATCAAAAGAAACAAAATCGGAAGTCCATCCATTATCTTCCCCACTCAAATCCGCAACACCGGACTTAAAATGATATAAGCAATATTGGAAAATCTGAGCACTTCATACGCAAAGTACACAGTAACAATATGCGCCATGCAAATATAAAATAAATGGTTAAACATGAAGCGTCACTGACGGCCTAGAAATAAATTTATCTCTATGGAGCTCAATATTTGACTACTACTACTACTACTACTACTACTACTACTACTACTACTACTACTACTACTACTACTAATAATAATAATAATAATAATAACAATAAGAATAAGAATAACAACTACAACAACAACAACAATAATAAAAATAATTCTACTATAGGTACAGGGCCTGAATTTTTATATATATATATATATATATATATATCAAACCAACCAAATGGAAAAGCACGTGTAAATGAAGACTAGAACTAACACAGTAAGGCACTTCATTGTGCCTCCAGTATGCCGCCGCCGTCGTGCATCTGACTTTGGACTCATGATCTACAAACCACCAGGTTGAAGTTAATCAGCCACATCAGCCAACCAGTCAATCAGTCAGTCAGTCAGTCAGTTAGAGCTAGAAACGTTGACATCTAGGAATACTGATAGTGGGCGACACTGGACGGATAATGGTATTTTTACACCTTTTTACCATAAGAGAGAATGTAGTGAATTTGCATTTTAGAACTTGAAATATGTCACAAACATATTTTTAACTAACCTAAACTTTGCATAAACATATATACATACATATATGTATATGTATATGTATATGTATATGTATATGTATACCTATATATATATATATATATATATATATATATATATATATATATATATATATATACATACATATGTGTGTGTGTGTGTGTGTATGTGTATGTATATATATATATATATATATATATATATATATATATATATACATATATATATATAGAAAGAGAGCGAGAGAAAGAGTGAGAGTGAGATGGGGAGACGGAAAGATACATGCACACACATACATAGAGGATAAAGACTCAAATTTCAGAAAATCGTCAATTTTAATATGTGACCGAATAAGATTTCAGTTCCATCGATGCTGTGTGATGAAATGGGCGGAAAAAGTGCAGGTAAGCGAGGAATCATTTGAGCTTATCCACTTGGGAAAGAGAATATACGTAAACAAGCTTATTCTCTTCTGTCGGGAGAGCTTTATCTAGCCTTAAATAATACCAATGTCTGCAGATAACATCCTTATGATGGAGAGCAGGAGTGATGAAGCAAAATGAGTTTAAACCATCGTTACTGATGGTATACCGGTGATCTGCACAAAGTCCTGTGTTTTTAACAGATAAGTCTTTTTGACAAAATTTGTTGGAAAAATGTTACAGCTAGTGTCGTTTTGCATTGGTATAAGGCTGCTCAATACGCGTGTATTAGTCATTATATTACGTCATTTGGTGGTCGTTTAAGACCTTACTTTTGCCTCTTATATTCTTGATTGCGTTACGAGGTGCTGAGCTGGTAGAATCGTTAGCGCGCCGGACGAAATGCTTATCACTACTTCGCCCGTGGCTACGTTCTGAGTCCAAATTCCGCCGCGGTCGACTTTTCATTTCATCCTTCTGGGGTCGATAAATTGAGTACCAGTCAAGTACTGGGGTCGATGTGATCGACTATTTTCCTCCCCACAAATTTCAGGACTTGTACCTATAGTAGAAAGGATACTCTGGAATGCGTTGCGAACTAGAAACGTATACAACAACGACATGGACACAAGAGTGATTAATCTCTGTGTTACATATATGAATCTCTGCATTGTCACATTTTGCCACGGTGAGGATCAATAAAAATATTGTGTGAACAGACTAGAGACTACTTCGAATTTTAAAAAAAAAATAACAATGAAAAAATAAAATTATATGGTTTTTATGAATAGAACTGATGATAATCTATTTAAACTGTTTAATGTTTTGATGATGCCAAAAGATTACTCAAAATGTAAAAATTTTTTAATGTCGTGGAAAAAATGGCTAGACGTTTTGAGTAGGAGTGAAATTCTGTGAATGCGAGATACGATATTCACAGTTGTTATCACAAGAATGGAATAAGTGATGGTCTCAGCTTTAAAATATTGTTTATATACTCAGAGGCAGATTACGGGCATATGTTTGACAAGGTGTGGATCAGGCAATTTCAAATAAATGTAAACACAGCTCAATATAAAAGAATTGAAAATTACGCCAATTGTTTGAGAGACCCACTAAAACTCTTCTCAATCTGAAAATTCAAGTGTGGAAGCAGAATAGCAAAAGAATAAATTATCGAATAGGAATAAAAAAGAAAAATACAAAAAATGTAACCCATACATACAAAATAAAATTGTGCAAGGAAAAGTATAGAATGTAATTTTTACCACAAAAATAACTAATTTAACGATTGCAAATCTGTTTAAATCAAGATAAGGGAGTGAAAATATCAAAAAAGTAAATTTTACACTCACTGCTGGAAACACATAATATAACAATGAGAACGAATGAATGAACATCAGAAATTAGGTGACAAGTAAAAAGAACACCAGTAGAAAGTGTATAAAATGTTGAAGGTTTTCAAAGAAGCAAACGGAATAATCTGGCCAGCGGATAAAATCGGCAATCTCTATATTGTAGACATCAAACTATACAATAGTTTACTCAAAAAAGAAATGCTCAGCAAATACAAGTATGTACCCAACAACATCTTAGATAGTATAAACAAAAAGGAATTAGAAATAGTAAAAAAGAATCTAAGGATAGATGATAGGATTGAATCATATACCCCCTCCCAAACCTAAGATAAACCTAAAGGACTACGAAAATAACTTCGACAGTGACCCAAAAGGAGATTAATATGCCCATGTAAATCGGACGTTGGACGTATAAAAACATCATAGAGAGAGTAATGCCCCAACTAAAAACTAAGATTAGACTTTCATTGTGGCCCGGGACTCAGAAGGTTATAGGATAGTTTATGAAAGCAGAGAAAACTAAAAAATCCAAATTTATACAATTAGATATGGATAGCTACTATTCCACGATTAATCCTATATGACTAAATAACGCTCTTATATTCACAATGAAAAACTCTAGTTTATGTAAGATAGACGTGGACATAATTTTAACTGCTCGTCAAACTGTTATTAGTCACGATAACAAACAATGGAGTAGATCAGATACGGCTAATTCCTTTGATACAACAATGGGATCGAGTGACTCGGTTCCGGTAACTGATATCATTGGAATCTACCTCTTATTCCATATCAACTCCATACTCCGACAGATAACGGGACATCTGTACAGGGACGAAGCTCTTTTCCTAATGAAAAACTGTACAAAAATAGATATAAAAATATATAGAAAAGAACTCCATAAATTTTTTAGGCGTTTCGGCCTCTCTATTAACCATAGACTGTGATTACTGTGAGGTAACCTTTCTAGATGCGACTTTTAATTTGGAAAGTGGCACGGATGAACCATTCAACAAGCCGAATGAGTGCTTAAGATAAATAAATGTAAATTCCAATCATCCACCATCCATAACCAAGGCAATAATTAAAAACATAGCCGCCAGAATAACAAGATTATCAGCCACGGAGGAAATATTCAACCAACACGCATCATACTACAATGAAGCGGTTGCTAGGGCCAGATATAAAGGAAAAATCAAGTTGGAAAATAACGAAACCCCAAATAACAACAAAAACGCAAATAAGGTAGAATACACACAAAACACAAATGACATCAACCAACGAATAACAATCATAAAGAGAAAACCCGAGAAACAACAGAAAGATAGGAAGTAAACATATATAGCCCAAAAGAATAGAAATAATTGGAATACAAACTCACATAACCACAACAACACGCAAAATAGGAAGAAGGAACCAAACAAAAGGTACAAAAATTCTGAAGTCCTCTCGTATAATCTAATTTTTAGACTGCAAATATCTTCCAGTATAGGTAAGCAATTCATTGTAGTATTAAATAGATGCTTCCCTAAAACACATAAATACTACCGTTTATTCAACAAGCACACAGTGAAAATATCGTACGCAACATCTTACAACATGGATTACTACATATATAAATACAACCCAGTTTCCACAAAA
>NC_142929.1:40474176-40476676 GCF_046866305.1 Octopus bimaculoides | reverse complement strand
ATGGGAAGACTAGTCTTTGAGATTCAACTTTCGTGATTTGGCAACGAGAAACCACATATGCAGAAGAATCGATTAAAAATATAACTGCGTTGTGGCTTGGTTATTAGTCATATATTGACCATCTGTAATGTATGATCGTTTGTTTCATTGACATATGTATCGATTATTCTGAGGAGATATTAAAGGATAATATGCTGTTAAATAGACAAAGGGTCTATCTATCACGAGATGTCATGGATGTGTGTACTCTTGTATTCGAAAGATTCCGAGCAGAATGAAGAGTATTTTTAACTGAATATGAGTTGAGGTATGGTCAGAAGTGACAGCATGTAGGTCATTAATATATGAAAAGAAGATAGTGTGAGCTGTAATCGACTCTTGGTGCAAATCATAATTGTTATGAGAATCAATAGACATCCATTAGCGCACCATGAACTGAAGCAATCTGACATTTCTAGACAACAAATATGAAACAAATGTAGCTCTTAATCAAGTAGAGTGAAGAGGATGTTCTCTTGGTAACACTTTTTACAGAACATCCCATGATTGTGTGACCATCGATATGCACCGAAGAATGTGATTTTTCTGTACATCTCATTCTAAGAAAAATATATTCGTCGTCTCTGAAATTCGATGATATACGACGTGTATTTTAATGGTTATTTTCATCGATATTTAAATTGTGATATTAAGAAAGAGAGGTACATGTCAATTTCGGAGAATGATTTTATTGATTGAAAGGGATCATTGCATACGGCGAAACGCTGAAATGCTCAGCGAGTTTATGACACCAATTTGGTAGAAGCGGTCATTTTATCTGTTTAGGGTAATCTAGAAACATTGCTGGGTATACACATAGCAATGGATTGATGCAGTTTGAAAGGTAAAAAAACTTGTAGGTCGTGTGACTCATGAAAATATTCTTTGACTTCTTGACAGTCATTCTACAAATATAGCAGTAGATGAAATGCTTTTGAGTTGTTGGTCATTCCTGACCAACCAGAATTATGATATAAAATATTGCATTGAAAACCGTCCTGTATTTTCCAATCTATAAGTAACTCTGGTCAAAATCATACAGCATGCATATTTCTCAGGTTATGGTGTATGATACGAGACTGGCTGCTATGTCTAGTAAATCGACAAACACTAACGGCTTTCTCTCGTACTTATCAGTTGAGGACGATGGCCCACTTTCTTCAGCTCTTTTAATGCAATGTCCTTCATCAGCACAACTGCAAGTGGGCGAGTTGTAGGATTCAAGGTTGAGCGATTGAGCAGTGTGTGCTGAGCGGTCTAAGTAGGTTTAATCACTTACTTAGCAGTGTCAGATGGGCCCAAGGATGACTGGCATAGAATTGTGGATATCTGTCAAGGACATGTCTAACTAAGGATACGAACTATTGAAGACAACTCTACAATAGCTATCGAAGAAAGATTTGCGAAACTAAAGATGAAATTGTGTTTTTGCTGTTAGCGATATTCTTTCGATTCAGTTAAATTCAGGTCGATCAGGTTTGTGGTCAAAAATATTCCAGCAGTAACCATCGCATCTTTTTACATATACTTAGGACAACGATACACAATCTGTTCTAGCGTTTTATCAGATAGTATGGAATGATTTGGGGGAAATTTGTTTTCTATTTCTGGTAGCACAAAGAACCGCGTACAAGTCTCCTCTGTGACCGAGCTTATTATGAATTGTGCATTGATGTCTCAAAAGATGATTTTAAAGCGTTAGGTTCAGATAGACTCACACTCTGACAAATGCTTGTGATTTAAGGATTTTAGTGAACACCAGAGAAAGTAAATGAATTTAAAAAAATGCGAAACATAGACCTAGAGGAAGATTGACAGGAAGTTATTCGTTGATTTTCATGTGAGAGGATGTGTAGAAAATGGATTCTACATATCACAAACAGCATCTTCCTTCTTGAGAAAAGTGGATTTAGATTAGAAGATAAAAGATTTCGCTCCAAGAAAGGAATGATATTTGTAAATATTCAAGATTTTGAGCTCCAAACGAAGTTTTCCTTCAGATGTTTAAAATTTGAGCGCTGTATTAATCTATGGAAGAAAACAAATACCACATTACTGTAATGATTTCAGTTTAAGTTACTTCCATTACAAATTATTTATCAACTTACGCCGAGGTCAACATTACCATTCATCATTTCGAGGTCGATAAAATACAATATCAGTCAAGTACTAGGGTGGATACAATTGAACACCCATCCACTGGAATTGCAGCTTTATATTTTATTTATTGGTTTGAAATAGGGAGAGAATAGTTGGCACTAAAATCCATGCTGCTGCAATGTTCGTGAATGACACTCAAATAAGCATTGAAAAGCTTTTATCTGTTCACAACGATGCGTAGAATTGCGACGATGCAAGATAAAAAAAATTCTGTGCAAAAACGCAATGAAATATCTACAACACTATTTCCTCAGTTAACAGTTTATGACCGGGAAGTGCAATAAATTACTTATATGAACAT
>NC_142929.1:40434176-40469176 GCF_046866305.1 Octopus bimaculoides | reverse complement strand
GAAAATATATGTAAAGTTAGATGATCTCTCTGGTACTCCGTCGGTTATGACGACGTGGATGCCAGTTGATGCGATCAACGGAGCATCCTGCTCGTGATATTAATATGCAAGTGGTTGAGCGCTGCACAGAAACGTATACCCTTAACGTAGTTCTCGGAGAGATTCAGCGGTTATCAGAGTGTGACAAGGCTGACCCTTTTAAATACAGGTACTACTGATTTTTCGAGCGGACTAGAGCAACGTGAGTAAAGTATCTTGCTCAAGAACCCAAGAAGCTGCCGCGAATAGAACTCGTGGTCTGAATACCCTAACCACTAAGCCATGCGCCTTCACTAAAATTAATTGATAAATAATATGCAATCGAAGTTCTTATTGTTGGTGTTCTCGGATGTAGTAAGAAGAATTTGTTGGTTCAGACGTAGATGTAGATTTGAAAATTCGATCGATCATGCGTGGTTCATTGGCTTGATGTTGAGTTTTTTCTAAAACATATCTTTATACATGAACATAGATGAAAAGTTACGCTATTGATGACATGTTTTATTCAACATTTATATTGTTGTCTACCCCTAATTTTCGAGTATTTATTCAAATAATATTCCGAATGGCAAACAAATATGATTAAATGTCCAAGGGTATGAGATGAACTATTGCACATACGATTATAAATTTTCGGACATTTGACTTCATATTTAAAGATGAGGAATACATGAATATTTACATCTTCGATTGACTTTGATCTGTTTGTACATGCTCATTGGCCCTGTAAGTAAATGCTTTGCAACCATAACCTAAAAGTAAAGGTTTCGAATCCGAATCCAGTCCGATAATATGAACAAATCTAGGAAAAATGCTCTGATGACAAGCTGAGATGAAACCGGTCGAAAGTTTTGGAGGTTTAGGGGCCCATTGCTAATTTATGTATGCCATAGCGTGGTTTTAATATATAAGTGCTGTAGGCCGAAGTATCTATAATTTGCTCGGGGATCTATAATGCTACTGAGTCAGCCATAATGGAGTTTTGATATTATAGCACACATAGGTGAGCTGGGAGAATCGTTAGCTCGCCAGTGGAAATATTTAGCGGCATTTTGTCCATCTTTACGTTCTGAGTTCAAATTCCGCTGGGATCGAGTGTGCTTTCCATCCTTACAGTGTCGATAAAATAAGTGCCAGTTGAACACTGACGTCAATGTAATCGATTCACCCCTCTCTCTAAATTGCAGGCCTTATGCCACAATTTGAAATCAATGTTACAACGCCCATCATTTGAATATCAAGTTAATAGTTCAAGAATTTATAAATGCAAATTTAAAATGTATTTAACGGTAATCCAATGATCATCTTCGCTGAATATCGTGTACTATTTAAGAATATAAATATTTCTCTGCAGATTAGAATTTAATTTCTACACACACACACACACACACACACACACACACACACACACACACACACACACACACACACACACACACACACACACACACACACACACACACACACACACATTTCAATTTGGTGTTTGTAAATATATGCAAGTATCAACATGTTATGTCTATGCGGGATATAAGAAAGTGGCTATCCGTTGTCAGTTTGGAAATAGATTTTAGATATTTTGAAAGTATTAAACATTGTAAATATTTACAAACTAAAGGTCGTATAATTCATATATTTCATGGAAGGGTGTGTAGCTAAATATTAATTTAATTTTAGTGCAGGGAGAATCATGCTTGCTATGTCAGTTGAATTGTTTATAAAACAAAAAGTATCCTGTATAAATTGCAAAGTCATTTTACCTTAACATATAAAATAATGCAAACACTGTATATGAGTTAAATATTAATCAAACATTATTAAACTTCCTTCTGTGAATATATTATTACAATAAATTAAATTCTAGTTCTCTAGCGTGTCACCCGGTTTTTTCATTTTCCATTCCAGATTTCGCCTGATATACAAAATTTATGACTGAGTAGGCGTGCTTTTAAATTTAACGAAACTGAACACACAGTGAATATGTCCGCGATCCCTCCACATGAAACATGGACGTCAAGATATGCTTGAATTGTTTTTAAGTATTTCTCCACCCATTAATGTAGAGCCTGTTTATGTTGCTACTGTTGTGAAAGCTCCTTTTAATGTTTATTATCATTAAAGCCAATTCCGCTGTTGAACATTCGAGTATCCAAAATATCGGTACCACTAACGTTACTATATAAATGTATTGTAGTATTTGTCTTGCAAAAAGACAGTCTGTGGTAGTGCATTTTGTCACTAATTTTGCTCATATCAATTTTTGTAGGATGCATATTCGTTAATAAATAGGGAAATGTAGTTGTTAATACAGGAAGAGGAGAGTGAAATGAGGAGAGAGAGAGAGAAAGTGAAATAATTTTTATTTGGAAAAGCAGTTTCCCACGTTCAACTAACAACTGAGAAGATTTATTTTCGCTAAAATTCGATCCCACACCCGGAGTTTCTCGTGATATTTCCTAACAAAGACGTTATACCTCACTTGGTGTTTCTTACTATTGCCGATCCTGAAATTTACCCAGTGGCTCTTTCTAGGGAAAAACGGGTAGTTGGTTGAGTGATAAAATAAACACAGTCATGCAGAGAGATTGTATCACTGCAGTATTTCTTTGGAAACGTATGTACTCACAGGTTAACCGTGTTTTCACGTTAAGTAGACTTAAAATAGAGAGGATGATTGAGCATCCTAATGAGATTACAATATAATCAAAGCATGTCCTGAGTTATCAGAAAAAGTAAAATATTAACGACTGACTAATTTTGTTTTTATTCGCACTTCCGTTTTTGATCTTTCTCTATGTTTCATGAGAATTGGGATGTATAGTTTTTGAAAAATTGCAACAGCCACTAACGATAGTGGCAGAGGATTTAAAAAAAAAAAGTTAAGACCCGCTTCTACTTAACACTTTCCGATTCTGAAGAGTCTACTGTTTGTGTTACATAAATAATAGCGTTGGCAGAAAGAACACAAAACGTGTAGAATACTGCTGAGTTCATTTGTTGAGCACAGCTGAAAATGACAAATTAATTGTTATTATAGAGAATATATATGAATTGAAATGAGTTGGATACCAAACAAAAAAATATTCCACCAGCAGAACAAGGACAGGCTCAGGATATTGTCACAAGAAAGATTGGCCCGAGTAAAGATAATCGGCAGACAAGAGAAAGAGTTAGGTATCCACTGCACATGGCCAAGCTAGAAGGTAATATGGAACATATTAGCCAAAATGGAATTACCGAAGTAGCGATTGTTTTTGAGGTTTGTGTACTTCCTTTTCTACTCAGACATCAAATTGGAATTCGAATGACGTCGTCTAAGTGACATAAGTGTGGTGTCTATGCAGTGTTAGAGTATATTCCGGTGATATGTATATTATCTTTTTCAGTCTATTTAAGCAGTGTAACCAACACCCGAATATCTTTATTTCTGCGCGAAAATAGTGATGCAACATCATCAATGTGAGACGAATATACAGGAGGATGAATTTTAGTCTTGAACCAAAAGGGCGTTAAATAAGAACAAACTTGAAGTTGAATCAAATGGAAGACCGCATCATTATCACTGAATACACAAATGAGTGGAAGACGTAGATGTATTTAGTAAGGGCTCTTATGTTTCTAAACCATGTTGCAAAACCGAAGTACTACCTAGACATTATGACTTGTTTTTACTTGATAAAACAAGTCAACCTAGTTGTCAATAGACTAGGATGTCGATAACGAGTGTGCGCATGAAAGAAAGAGTCTAAAGGGTGGAGGACATAAGTTGTAGTGTGACTCGCGAGGATGGCATGTACAAACTACATAATCAAGAGGTAAATTATAAGGATTATCATTATATAAATAGCAAGTTTGAAAGAAACTGGATCTTTTTGGTCAGAAGAATTAACACGGCTGAGAGCTTTTATGGATGTGTATAATCCAAGGAACCTGGAAATGTGTTTCGACAAATTTAGACCATAAGAAAATTTGATAATTTTAATTGCAGTGAAGAATCAAGAATGTTACGTGTTTGATCTTTGCCCTTTACCTTCGAATGAGAAAGAAAACTGAAGTGAGAATTAGAGAAGAAATCTAGACAGAGCTAGTTAATTTGCCCAGGCAGAATGAAAAGGTAAAGTTCAAGGAAATAAATAAGGCATGGGGAAGTTAAAAGTAAAAAGATCGGAAGAAAAAGAGCAGTCACAGCCCAATATATATTTGAAAGTATCTAAGTAAAATCCATTAAGAGAAAATGTACAGAAAGAAAAGAAAAATAAGAAAGAGGCAGTAACAGAAGAATCGGAGGAGATCAAA
Source organism: Octopus bimaculoides (assembly GCF_046866305.1). Taxonomy (NCBI): domain Eukaryota; kingdom Metazoa; phylum Mollusca; class Cephalopoda; order Octopoda; family Octopodidae; genus Octopus; species Octopus bimaculoides. The sequence continues at coordinate 40,464,841 of NC_142929.1, read as the reverse complement.
GAGGAACAATTCAACGAATTGGGACGGGAAAGTGAAATGAAACAAGACTTCAAACAAAGCAAAAAGAAAAGTCAGAGCTTTACTGGAGAGCGAAAAAGGAAATCGCACACAGAATTTATTATAAAGTTTTATTAAAATATGAATATAAATGAAAGACTGAAACAGTTTTAAATTAGAAAGGACGCAGCTTTGCAACAGATTTAAAGACAATTCAACATTTACATAATAAGGTTTATGTTTAACTCATGATCGGTGAAGTATTTCTTTGTGATTTTATTTAACCACGATTCATTATATTTGAAATCTTTATTAACTTTCAGACCAAAAGAATTTCTTAAGGAGAGTTTCTTTACATATTTAAGGTAATTTTGCTTTGTCTAGGATACGCCTTATTAGTTTCAGGCAAACTTGTAGTTAATTAATTTTTCATTCGTTGCAGTAATCGTTTTCCGTAACAAATTCTTACTCAATATCTTGAGTACATGTTATAGAATTATTAAAATGACCTCAAGAATTTAGTGTGCAGAATCTTCGTACATTTCAAACACTTATGTATTCAGCTTGTGTTTGTTGTCTGGTGGGCTTATTGTTCCTTCACGACTTTTGATGTAATCCAAATATTCGATTCCGCAGAACAAGTTGATGACATTTTCCAATAGTTTTGTAATTTTTCTGGCTAAATATCAACGAGAAATTTAATTATCAAATGGACAACAATCACCACATACATGTTTTGTTGGGCCGGTAGCAATTGTATACTGAGTGTTTGTCCAATAATTGTTATCTTATGCTTTCATACAGCCTCTAGCAAGACAGTCGTCGACTTAAGTCTGTTGTCAAAAACTGTGCTGTCTAAAGATAGTTTACAAACATTTTACAGTCACCTCAAACTACCGTTTCAGACTATATTCCTGCTTTATATACTCTGCGGGAATGTCTGTCGCATTAGTTATATATGGAAATATATGTGAAATGAGAGATGGTGGTGGATATGATAGTAGTAAATAACATGTTTGTTTCTCTTCAACGGCAGCTACTCACAGTCTTTTGAAATAGTTTGAATTTACAGAATTTAGAAATACAAGCCACTTTCTGTGACAGCTATTTTTCAAACAATCGAGAGATGTCTGTTGAAGCTGCTTAACTTGCCTAACATTGGATGGTTTAACTTTAGCTGAATATGTCCAAGTAATTTATGTTTGTAATAGCCGACAGGAGAAATTTTCAGATATTTTGGTAGGATCGAAATTTATTTAGATTTACACGAAAGGGTAGGTGACTAGAATAATATTCCATTTTCGCTGCGAATGGTTGTTTGACAGTAGATGTATGCCTGTAGTGGTTCATGTATTATTGCACACAAACACACACACACACACACACACACACACACACACACACACACACACACACACACACACACACACACACATACATAATACATATATATATATATGAATAATAGCAATAAATGGAGAAAAACGCATATAAATAAAAGTTCCTTTAATTCCTACATATGTTTCAAAATATACGTGCACACTACTCCAAAAAAGTAAGAGCTGCTGGAATTGTACATATATTCATCGTCAGCGAACCAACATATAGAAGCAAGACAAATGCGAAATGATAAGGTAACTTACAATTTATAATATAATAATATAACTTACGAGTTATAATATTATAATATAATATAATATAATATAATATAATATAATATAATACAATATAATATAATATAATATAATATAATATAATATAATATCATATTATAACTTGTAAGTTACCTTATCATTTCGAAATTGTCTTGCTTCTATATGTTGGTTCCCTGGCGATGAATATATGTGCAATTCCAGCAGCTCTTCCTTCTTTGGAGTAGCGTGCACATATATTTTGAAACATATGCCTTTTGCTCCATTTATTGTAATTATTCATATCTACTCAAAATGCATCGCTTTAACTTGGTATGTCTACCTATAAAACGGGTGTGGTATCCCGTTTTTTGTGTGGTTTTTGCTACCCATGGTAACTATTAACTATTACATTGTCAAGGTTTGTTTTTAAACTGAGATAATATTAATATATACATAAACATACATATATATATATATATATATATATATATATATATATATATATATATATATATATATATATATATATATATATATATATATATATATATATATCTGTGTGTGTGTGTGTGTGTGCGTGTGTGTCGCTGTGTGCGTGTATGTGTATATATGTATGTATGTATATCGTTATATTTGGAACGGTCATGTTTTCCAATTAACCGCACGCACTGTATACTTGGTGTTTAATTCAGCTTTATATTTCGTCACACTTCCTGTGAACCCCGCAGAGGCAACAAAAATACTGTCATACCATGTACCTAACTAACAAAAGAGAAACTCATACAAGCTTGTTTACACAGTTGTACATGCATGAATAAAGTTTAAACAATAATATAATTGCAACTGTAATTAATTGAAACTTTTCCAAAGCACGTTTCCATAACAACCAATCATAAAAACCTAATTAGCACATACTCAAACTCATACACCCGAAGATGATTTTAACTGAACAGAGACTACATAAAAGCAAGACTAGCTGTAATGCATCGCAGTCAGACAATAGCGTAACTGGCCGAAATTTCGAAGTCACTATCAACAACATTCTTGTACATCTGTACTCTACAAAAGTATAGAGTAACCCATCACATTAATGTAAATTTGTTTTTCATTTTAACTGAACATAAAAAACAATATATATATATATATATATATATATATATATATATATATATATATATATCAGGCTGAGTAAAATGTAAGCAGCGTTTTGAAATATGAAATTCATCATCATATATTTCAACAATGCGGGCATTTTATTCCTCAAAGTAAGTACCATTGCAATCAACACCTTTTTGCCAACGAGTTACAAGTTTGTTTATTTTGGTAACATAAACATCTGGAGTTCTGGAGCTGATGAACTATTTGAAGGCACTTTCAGCATCAGTTTGATTTTTGAACTCCTTCTGTCGCAGGAAACCATCAAGTTGCTTGAAAAAGTGGTAGTCGGTAGGAGAAAGGTCTGGGGAATAAGTTGGGTCAGGAAGAACGTCGTAGCCAAGTTCCCTCAACTTCTGGAGTGTCACTAGTGAATGATTGGGCCTCTTCTGTTGACTGGTCTGGGACGGAGGAGTAGCAGTTTTTCGTTCAATTTTGTAATTTCATGGCAAAATGTTACTGCGGTAATGGTTTTTCTGGGTTTTAATAAATTATAGTCAATGAGTCCAGCAGTACACCACCAAACAATCACTATAACCTGATTTTGGAAGAGCTCAGGTTTAGGGAAGGTATTCGATGTTTCATTTTGGTCCAACTACTTCGAAGAACGTTTTTTTTTAATTATTATTGTATAAAATTTACTTTCTATTGCAAGTTACAATACGGTCGAGAAATGGATCGGTCTGGTTACGGAGAAGAAGTGACGAGTAAATTTAATATCTGCGTATTTTCTGATTTTCATTCAAATCATGAGGCACCCGTTTGTCAAGCTCTTTTAATTTTCCGATCGCATGCAAATGGTTGCAGGCAGTTTTCTGGTTAACTTGTCCTTTTGTCAGTTCTCTTGTGGTGTTACGTGGATCTTGCTCAATGACGGTTTTAATTGACCGTCATCGATTACAGATGGACGTCTACTATGCTCACGATCTTCAAGGCTCAGGTCTCCTCTACAAAATTGTTGAAACCATTTTCTAACTGACCACTTACTGGTCATTTCCTCACCAAACTTTTCGTTGATATCGCGAGCAGTTTCAGCTGCTTTATGTCCTTTTGGAAGCTGAATAGCAAAATTGCTCAAATATCACGCTTTGACAGTTCAATTTCAGATGATTGTAACAACGGGGGAAACAATATCAATGATAATTTATTGATGCATTTGGTCAAGTCTATGTCGGTATCATCAGACAATTGCAAAAAATGTTTAATGAAATTCAAAACATTACAAAAATCCGGTACAAATTCTCCATGGTTGAAAACGTTGGTTACTTTTTTACTCAACCTCTCTCTCTCTCTCTCTCTCTCTCTCTCTCTCTCTCTCTCTCTCTCTCTCTCTCGCACACACACATGCACACACACATTATATATATAGATACGTATATATATATATATATATATATATATATATATGCGAGTAAAAATAAATACAAAAAAAGGTGGATTTTTTTGTATGATTGTGTATAGAGGAATATATTATTTTGCTTAAAAGAGTTCCAACACTGTCTGTTTTTTATGTTTTATTTATATTCCTGCAGAACTAATGTGGGGTATAGAATATGGAATATACAATATATAATATAAAATAAAATAAAAATGGATGGCACCATGAAATAAAGTATTGAATGTAGATGAAATATTGAGTGTTCAATATAAAGGATCAAATATATAAATATATAAATATAAATATATATATATAAAGGCGACTCGAGTTTCAGGGCTATTTCCCTTCGTCATGGCCGGTATATATATATATATATATAGAGAGAGAGAGATATGTGCACACGCATGTGTTTGCGCGTAGGCATTTGCTAATATGTTTCATCAATATATTTTTACATTATATATATATACTTTCTTTATTGAAGCATATTTCGCTGATTGCTGTGGTTCTGTATTTTTTTTTGTCAATATTATAAGAGGTAGAGAATGTAACAAACAAGTAAAATGCATTCATATAAGAATGAGACATATTCCATGTGATACAATAGGTTTGAAAGACTCCCCGCAGTTTCAAGAAAAATAAAACTCTTTCTAGAATTTCATTTTCTAGATAAGGTTATCGAACACATATCATAGTTGCACAAAAAACCTTAATATATCTCAGCAGTGTTTCCATTAACTACTCGGCTTTATTTCTAACATAACAATATGGAACACTGAAAGTACCGTTCTACATGTATACGTGTACATACATCCATATTCACATATTATTTCAATAAATGAATAACAACACAGGTTTTATATAATTACTTTCATTAGCTTACAGCTCTTTCTGCTGTAAGGAAATGTGCAACCTGAGTTGAGCGTCAGTACGACATCTTATAGCTTCCTCACAGCTATACGTTGTGTGTGTGTGTCTATGCTATAGTATAATATAAAATTAGCAGAAAATGACTGTGTTTGTGCGTGTGTGTGTGTGTGTGCGTGTGTGTGTGTGTGTGTGTGTTCGAGCGCGCGTGCGTGTATGTGGGGAGGTGCATGAATATATTTATATGTATATAGATCTAAACATCGGCTTCTTAAAACGATTACTAAATTCACTGCAGCATGCATCAGTTTCTGAATTGTAATAGTCATATAAATTTCAGGTCTTGTGTCTGTAGTAGAAATAATTGTAATGATAATAGTTCTTTGAAAGCCAGAAATTTTGTGAAAGGGAGTAGTCAAATCCAACGACTCCATTGCTCAAGTCTTACGTATTGTATTTATCACGAACAGATGAAGGCCTAGTTCGCCTCCGTCGCATTTTAAACTCAGTACTTCATGAGTCGGAAGAAATACCATTAGGCGTTTAATAATAACAATAATAATCCTTTCTACTATAGGCACAAGGCTTGAAATGTTGGTAGAAGGTTACGTCGATTACAGGGACCCCACTGCTTAATTGATACTTATTTTATCGACCCCAAAACGAGGACAGGTAAAGTTGACTTCAGTGGAATTTGAACTCAGAATGTGAAGGCTGGCGAAATGCTTAGCGGTATTTCGCCCGGCGTGCTAATGGTTTTGCCAGCTCGCTGCCTTCACAATAATGATAATAATCCTCTCCACTAAAGCACTAGGTCTGAAATATGTGAGGAAGTGTAGGTCAATCACATCGACCTTAGTACTCAATTGGTACATAATTTATTGACCTCGAAAGGATGACAGGCAAAATCGACCTCCGCGTAATTTAAACTCAAAACATGAAGGCGGGCGAAGTGCTTAGCGGCATTTCAGCCGGCGTGCTAACGATCCTGCCAGCTCCTCGCCTTCACAATAACAACAAGAGAATTCAGAGAGCGCAAACCTCCGCCAAGGCAACACCAACGTCCTCTCAACGATTAGCCAGAGCTGATTTTTAAACTGAGAATATCTGAAATAAACTCGAATGCTCTCACAAATGAAAATACTAAAAACGAGTTCAACTGCTCTCAAACACTTAGTAAAAAAAAAAAACGAAAAAATAGTCCAGAATACTTGTCCGGTACCTGATCGATGGCAATGGTAGTCATGGAATGTTAAGATTGCTGTAGAAAATTTAGTAACAGTAATAAATAGTTTATCCTTATCAAATACAAGCCAAAGTTGACGAATTCACCATTCAAAATAGTTACAGCCTAAAGGGAGATAATTGAGAAAGACTTGAAAGTTAACGTAAGATCGTAATCATGTAAAGTAAATACAACAAAAAATAATCCAGAATTCTTCTCCAGAACAGGATCGATCCCAAAATCTAATCGGCTCGTACATGTCACGAGGCCAAACATCCCTGAAAGTTTCATCTGAATCCATCCAGCGGTTCTTGAGATATCTTGTCCACGGACAGACAAGCAAACAAGCGCGACTGAAGAAATTACCCCCGCTTTAGAAAAGGCGGGGGTAATAATATCTGTATTATTATTGTTAGTTAGGAAGGATAAAATAAATATCATTTTGTGCATGAACCTTCATTATATCACTCGAATAGATATCCTACTCATTGAGATAGCGTTCGATTTGACTGAAGACACAAACGCATGTACTTGCCATTATGTTATATAATTCTTGGCTAGAGAGTCCCTGACAAAAGTGTAAAAATTTTGGCTAGTTATTTCAACTAGCAAATCTGTCGATTTACAATGAACGTATAAAATGAGGAAGGGAAGTCATAACAGCAGTATACAGCCCATTACTCTATTCATGTCGACATATAACTGGCCGTGTGTAAACATCGGAGTGGGTAAAACTACACCTACACAATTTAAAGTCTGGCTTTGTGCCTTGTTTGCTGTGAATGCGCGAGCGGCATCTTTAGGAATCTGCCCATCTACGATGGGAATTACAGCGATAGTATCGCAAATCTAAAACCTCTAGATTCACGAACTATGTGGGGGTGAGGGTGGGAAAATCCAGAGTTAATCTTCGTCGCCGGAATTTTAACAAACCAAAAAAGTCGAAGGCGAATTATTAATACAAAACTTAATATCCACTAAATAGTCATACTTTTTCACATTTTTCCTGATTAGCTCCTTCGTAATCCCAAAAAACTTCGTGACCATTGGTGTAGCCGTTTGACCGTGAAAAGTTAACAGACGGATGCACAGACGGACACAACGCCCATTATAGTAAGAAGTTGACCCCCCTCCCTTTGCTTCCTATTTTAGTTATCTTCCCCTCAATTTTTATTTACTCTTTACGCCCGTAAACTGAACGATTATCCTCAATATATCCACTAAATAATATTTTCTGACATCTTTCTTCGCTAAAACCTTCCTGATTACCTCCTCCGTAATCCCGAAAAATATCGTTACCATTGTTGAAGCCGTTTTACCGTGAAGAGGGAACAGACAAACGGACATAACGCCCATAGGGGTTGCAAAACAGTTCTTTCTACCCAAGTTCACTTACAGCGATTGGACCAAAGACATATCGCAGAACATCTTAAACACTTACATATTCCGATGTTCACTATACAATCTAATATTGATAATACAATGTAATATAACATAATATAATACGATATAATATAATATGATATAACATAATATAATATAATATAATATAAAACACATACCGTAAATGCTCGATTATAGTCTGCTCCTGAATATAATACGCAGGGGATTTTTAGGCGGCTGTACTGCTGGAAAACCTAAACTTTGCGTATAATACGCACTCCTTCTCTAACTTCAGTGAAGGAGGTCTATATAACGTCCTTGGTTTGTAAACATATATACGGTAACGTTCTTTATTATTATTGTATATATATATAACATAATGCAAACGCGTAGCTTTTTGTGCAAGTTGTTTGCAGAAAATAAAGAAATAACTTAAAAATAAATATTAAGTAAATTGTCTTTACATATTTATCACTATCAGTTACAAGCCCGAAATCACAAAATGCGTCTGAACAAACATTGCTGGAGAGCAAATAGAGACTCGGACATTGCTTAGAAAATATTATACAAACCAAAACGTATTGCTTGTGGCCACTGTAATCTGGCTGTCCTCTGTCAGACGACGATACTGCCATTTAACTCCAGGAAGACATCTTCTCCAGCTTGTTTATTCAATCCGCTTCTCGCACCCAAATGACATCCAATACAGATCGGTGGAGTGGCAGGGATTATCTCCCGCTTGAAATAAATATCGAGTACAGGAGGCGCACTGAATAGGCCAATTGGTGGAGATGTCTTCCTGGGGTTAAATGGCAGTAACGTCGTCTCCTAGACGACAGTCACATTAAAGTGGTTAAGAGCAAAACAGTTTGGTTCGTATACTTCTATCTCAAGAAGAAATTTTCTAACGGACTAGTTTCCTATATACATATATGTTATATTCTTTAAGTGATTCATGGTTTTTTCATGCTTTAATCGAACGATTCATCAATAAGAAATGCGTCTAAAAAAATGCTGTACTGAACCTATATATATATATACATGTACATGTATATATATATATATATATATATATATATATATATATATATACATGTACATGTATATATATATATATATATATATATATATATATATATATATATATATATATATATATATATATATATATATATATATATGTATATACATTTCTTCAGAAACAGAGGAAAGTCCAATAGAAAAGCAAGACAGAGGAAAACAAATCGCCAATGTTTCGCATGTGGTTATGTGTTCATTATCGTCAGATGGTAAAAATCACTTCAGGCAATTCGTTCCGATGTAAGTTTAGTACACAATACCGAAAACCTGAAACAACAACGAAGTATAAGTATCGATCGTTCTCGATCACCTACGGTGCGAGTTGTCTAGCCCAATTTGAGGCATTCGATCTTCTCTTACACTCAGCGTCTTAAAAGTATTTTCCCGATGACACTATCCTGAAGTCAATGAGAAATTGTGTGTATATATATATATATATGTGAGTAAAAATAAATACAAAAAAAGGGGTTTTGTATGATTGTGTATAGAGGAATATATTATTTTGTTTAAAAGAGTTCCAACTCTATCTGTTTTTTATGTTTTATTTATATTCTTGTAAAATTAATGTGGGATATAGAATATGGAATATACAATATATAATATAAAAATGGATGGTACAATGAAATAAAGTATTGAATGTCTTATTGAATATATGGAATATGTCTTATTGATTTGATGAAATATTGAGTGTTCAATATAAAGGATTAAATATATAAAGGCGAATACGTATTTTCTATACCTTGTGGTATATATTTAATCCTTTATATTGAACACTCAATATTTCATCTATTCAATAAGACATATTCCACATATTCAATAAGACATTCAATATTTTATTTCATTGTACCATCCATTTTTATATTATATATTGTATATTCCATATTCCATATTCCATATCCCACATTAATTTTACAAGAATATAAATAAAACATAAAAAACAGACAGAGTTGGAACTCTTTTAAACAAAATAATATATATATATATATATATATATATATATATATATATATATATATATATATATATATATGATGATAAAAATTTCTGTGTGTGGGGCTTTAAACTTGTTTTCACGGCACGGCTTATCTATGGACAGTGTTTGACAATGCCTTCAGGCAAAATATAAAATTTCAGTTGAAACGAATTTAATAATAAATTTGATTACACATTTTGCATCGGGTCTCTCTATCAGTAAATGTTCAGTGGCTTCATACATACTGTTTGACATACATTAGAGTATATTTGGCTCATTTTATATTACAGCTGCTATCCATTTATATTCTTAGTGACTAGGTATCATTTTATCTCCGTATTTATTCATGTTGCTGTGTATATTGTATTCTCACTTGACCGAGTCTAGACAAAATAAGAAATTTTGCTATTTTTCTGTTGCGTATATAAGTGCATGCATGCACTTATATATGTACACGCGTAAAGCTATACAAAAAAAGGAATATTTCCCCATATACAGTTATATTCGCATCGATGAATGCATACCTCCACACATACAAATATGTCCTCGTTTAAAGGCGCAGATGTATGTACACGCAAATGCAATTACATAGAAAACTGCGCACACACGAGCGCACGTGCACACGAAATACAAATATACAAACAACATTACACATACATCTATTTTAATCATATAAGGAATGAAACGTGTGGTAAACATGCAAAGAGCTAGAGGAGGAAGCAAAATAGCTGGAATTTGAGGCATATATTCACTTTTTGCAATTCCTAGATTGAAGAGGAGAATCTTATCATCGCTTTTGTAGCAGTAAGAAGAGTATTACGTAAATTCTTTCATCGTATCAGTCATCTGAGTTCTCTTCTCGTGTACTAAGTTTTTTTAGGTAATGATTCATCTACTGCTAATATCGGAAAGCTTCCAGCTTCAACATCTAGTGATTTAAATTATGATAACCTATGCTTATCTTCAGTGTTTGTCGTTTATTTCTATTGCTTAAGTTTTCTTCCAACGATTTGCCTTGTTTCTTTTGTTTTATTGTCCGACGTTTTTGTTTTTTGTTCAGTTTCATTGAAGACAATGAATAATTTTCGAAGATTTACGTATTTATAAACTATTCCCATAAATCTACTGATATTTTCTGATATATATTTATATATATCTAACTTAACTGGCATACAGTTAGAATCTTATAGTAATTTTCTAATTATTGAGTCTTCTATTTTTTACGGTGATAAATATAACATAGCATTGTCTGCTTTTCAGATTTTGACAATAATTTATTTTTTTTCTGTCTAATCTTATAAGATCATTCAACTTCCAATTTATTACGATTACGTTAAAACAAAACTTTATTGTTGTTTTGGCTGGTGTATTAATGTTTATTTATTTATTCTAATGTCTGATTTTACCTTTCTATATTCTATCCTGTTTATTTATTACTAGATACTTATGAGTTTTCCTTTGTCGTAATTTCTTAATTTCAATCCTTCATCCGAACTTATGATCTTATAAACTGTCCTCTTTTTGAGTTTCTTTAATTTTATTTTCATACTAACAAAAACTTATATTAGTGACTGTAACTCTTTACGAAAAGTTGTTAGTATAAAGAAAATGAAATCATATGACTATTTCAAGGCAGTTGTATTTATAACCAGTTAGGTTTAGTATATTAGTCAAAAGCTGTTGCGATAAGCACTCACCCATCAATTGTTTGATTTTTTTATGGTCGTTCTGCATCTTGTTATGATGCAGCGCATAAAAATAGTTCTCTTTTTACTACCTCACTCTTGGAACCGTAGTTATCCACGAATGAGAGATACTATAGAATAACTTTTGATATTCTTTTCAAGCGATGATTTTACTTTTTTCCTACTCTTTCTAACTCCAGTTATGGCTTTATTTATCAATTGCAGTTCTTTACACTTATAGAAAATTTGCCAACGTACTTTTTGTTTCTCTGATAAATTCTGTTGTCTTCCAGGTAAATATTTATCCAGTAAGAAAGTATTGACATGAAAGTCTTGTGTCAGGTCGATAAGCAACCTGTAATTATGAGTTATTATTTTTTTTGCTTTTCTTTGAATTCTCAGATTTAGTTATAAAATGTTATTCTTTCCTTGGCAAGCCGATGTTGTCTTTTGTTCAATAATCATGTAATTGGAAACGTTTGCAAGTACGGAATATATTTAAACCAGAAGGACAATCGATTGAATTGCCTCTTACCATCTTTAACTATAGCCTTTTTTTGTACTTAGTCTATACTGTTCTAACCATGGACCATTTTTATATAGTTTAATCCGTATCGTTTCACAAAGCTCTTCTACATCCTACTAAGTTGTTGTTTCTATTCTGTTTTATTTTAAATTACTTTCATGTTCTTTCTCATAGATTATTTTACGTGTTTTCAAACGTAAACTAATTTCTGTTTTATGTTAAGATATCTTGCAGAAACTTCTCTGTTGTCCGCAAAATTTCGTTTGTTGTTACATAATGTTTTCTAAATATATAGTATTTTATTTTGGTCTTACTTTCTTATAGTCTCTTTCAACACACTCAAAATCTGCAGTGTTTCATTTTCTTTTTTATCTTTTACTTTAATCTGCCTTCCCAATTAAGATACATGCTGAAAATAATTTTTAAGAATTATATCCTGACTTTCTGCAAATAAGTGTGATAGCAACGTAAAGGATCTCGTTGAGTTTCATTCGGTCATCTTTCAATATTTAGGTTGAGAGACTGCTTTGTTGTACACAGATGAAATTTTTATTAATTCCCTTTTCTTCTTACTTAAAAAAAACAAAAAAACAATGGATGAACGACGCTTTAGTATGCGACCATTTGGATAACTAAAAAGTTCCCCACTGTCTCTTAATGGTGGCATTCGCCTACTACTGACACAAGACAGCAAAAGATTCCAACAAATATAGTTTTCTCTTTCGTAATTAGCGGCAAGGTTTCATCCTCTCACCATGTGGATCTCAATAAACTTTGCACAAACATCAAACCCATTTCGCCACAAATGAATGTAAATTATGTAACCATATTTGTTGTCTGCAGTCTATCTAATTTCATTTAGCATATAGAAAAACTTACCTTGGAAATCCTTTCTTTTCTTAAGCCCTTCTCTCACAAATGGATGCAGTCATACAGTGTGATAATCTCCGATCACTAACCCAACGTGATGAACTCTACTGACAATTCCCCTCATCTCCCCACCGAACAATGTGAACCAGATCTGGGTAGTTTTTTGTCTAAAAGTCAACCCTTGTCAGCTGATATTTACCGAAACTCCTGCAAACACAGGAAAATATTCTACCTTAGTGCTAATCTAACTGGTGATGAAGACATTTGTGAAAGACTCTCTTTTTCCCCTGAGTTCTTTTCTAAAAGAATTAATGGGTATTAATGGGTATATTTACCTAAATTAGACACACTTTTGAAAAATATCAGCGAAAGCAATGTTGATGACAGCAATGCCGTGTAAAGGGGAAAATGAAACAAAATATTTTTGCGTGAATATTCTCAAATAGTTTCTCTTTGATGAAACTTATTTTCTGTTTCATCTGAAATTATTCGTATTTTTACATTGCTTATATTTTCACCTTGATTATTTTTAAGATGATATTTGTAAACGCCATTCATTTCACTCATTTCAGAATCATGTAATGTAATTATGTTAAAGAACACCTCCAATACCGTCGATTTCACTATTTCTAATTTTACCCAGATATTCTATACATTTGTTGACACCAGAACGTTGCATAGTGACACGGCAGATTGCAATGTAGGTTCCCTTCAGAATTTTCTTTTGAGAATTCTTCTTGCCGATGGTGGGAGGCCGTTCTGTACTAAATTCTTTCTTCAAGTAGCTGATAAAAATCTTTGTATAATTGACATCCATCAACGTGAGTGAATTTTCCTGTTGGCAAAAACTTACAAATCTCGACAACCATTTATCTAATATTTTTCTGATAAAATCAAAAATATCGAGTTTACATTCATTCACTATTATACATTTATAATCCAATCCCGATATACCATATCCTAACTTTTAGAATAGTCATGCATTTTACAACGCTGTTACAATAGTAGTCTCTTCACCTAATTTATAATGGAAATTGGAATTTTATATAAGTGCTTGACACTTACATGTGTGACTCCATCTTAGATGTCATTCTTTTCAGCATAGCTCGTGTTGTATCTAGCTTTAATTTTCCTAGAAAATCTTGAGTTATATTTTTTCTACAAAATGATTACTCTCTTGTTCGTTTCGCCATTAAACTCTTCCGATTTAAGAAGCAAGAGACTCTAATCCATTGTATCAACTAAAATATCGTATATAAATTCAGAATTCGTGCCTGTATTGCTTGTATTATGTGAGTGATTGACCCCTAAATAAAGCTTAATTACTTCTACTGATAAATTTAAATACCACCAATATATAATGCAGATCAGTTTTTTTCTTTCTTTTTCTTTAGAAGCTATTGAATTTTTTCACTGTAATAAATAATGCCTTCGACGTTTTTCTTTTTCTCGCAGCTTCTCAGCATTGGAAGAATGTTTTCTCTTCGCATATGGAAAACGGAACCCTATAAACTTATATACGATTGATCTTAAATGATATACCGTCACGATATATATTATGGCAAGAAACTCATCTCTGGTTTTAACAATTCCTTCATACAATACTTCACATTAATTTATCTAATTATTTCTTATTCATTTGTATTCACTAAACATTAGCAATTTATAGTTTGAAGCTATCCATGCAGTTTATTTTCTAATCTTACGTTAATAATATTTCATTTTTGTATAAGGTGGAGAGCTAACAGAATGAAAAACTGCCTTCTTTTACGTTCTGACTGTTTGTGCTCTGAGTTCAGATCCCGTCAATGTTAGCTTCGTGTTTCATCCTTCGGGGTTTATAAAATGGAGTACGTGTCAAAAACTGGCGTCGATGATATCAATTTGACTACTCCTCTCATAGTTGTTGGTTTTGCGCCCGTATCAGAAAATATATTACAATTTCTGTTCTATAAAGCGTTTATTCTATTTCCTAATTTCTGTAATTGTTCATTAGAGCCTCCATAATAACTGTCAATCTGTGTTCATTTCCCGAGCTTTCACATTGCCAATCCTACAGTTTAACTTCTAATGATTGTGGCTGCAACGACTAGAAGATATTCAAAATGTTCTCCCCTGCTAACCTAGCAAGTGAAGTTTTAGTCGATTCTTAATATTTTCCCTAATTTCGGTATTGCATTCTACCGTGGTTATATCTGTTGAGGAAAAAAATATAACCAATGAAACATTCTGTTTTGTTACATTAAATTACGATGCACGAATCTTTATAATTATCTTATCATTTCATTTCATTTCTTGGCGCTACTCAATCGTACTTCACGAACATTTCTGGGTAGTGTTTCTGTTACAACACTACTGGTAGCAAATTATAAAAATTGCTCGTCCACTGTCGAAGGCAATTATGTCATAAACTTACTAGTTGTTCCTCTTGCTATTCTTCGAATTTAACACTACAGTAATTATTTCTTAATACTGAAAATACTGTAGAAAATTCTATCCGCCTTTTCATCAAGACCATTATAACCCCAAATTAACCTATTTGGATCTTTTTTAAAACGGGGGCCACATTTTTCATTAACGAAACACTTTGAAACTTGGAACACTGGTAGAATGTGTCATATAAAACATCTTTTTCTCTTAGTCTTCTTAAAAAAAAAAGAAATCCATAAATTATTCCATGTTAAAGTTGTCGTATTTCTGTAATTTCAACCAATCACTGACGTCCATTCAGCCGATATACATTAAGTGCCGACTACATAAACAAACGATTCTGAAACAATTAACCCTAACCCTAACCCTAACTCTAACCCTAACCCTAACCCTAGGGTTAGGGTTAGGGTTAGGGTTAGGGTTAAAGCAAATTTGAAATGAAAAAAGCAAATAAAACGAAGGTATGGAGATTAAATACGCTTTACATCGCTTAGTGAGCCAAAGGAGTAAATGTAAACAACTGAATACTTGTCAGTGATTGGTTGAAATTATCGAAATAAGACAATTTTTTACATGAAATAAATTCGAATACAAAAATATTTTTCTGTTCTATAACACAAAATAGATAAGTATACGAAGTTTGAAAGTCTTTCGCTACCAAAAACACTACGTAAAACATTAATGAAAAATGTGGCCCCCGTTTTAAAAAAGATCCACCTATTTTATTCACGTAGTTGCAAGGTCATATTGGTGAGCATGAAAGTATTTATCTATATTTGATTCAGGAAATTTATCTTACACTAAACTTAATTTCTAGCCGTATAACTCCGTGCAGATTTTACCTATAACCATAGCCTATATCTTCCTATTTAATTCTTCTTCTTCTTCTTCTTCTTCTTCTTCTTCTTCTTCTTCTTCTTCTTCTTCTTCTGCTGCTGCTGCTGCTGCTGCTGCTACTACTACCACTACTACTACTACTACTACTACTACTACTACTACTACTACTACTACTACTACTACTACTACTACTACTACTTGTTTTCTGATCAGTGGTAAATACGTTTTCAGCTCTTATCTATCTCTAATTATTTCACAGTAGACGCCCTTCTTCTTAATGAAATGCTTTATCAATCCTTCTGCGTTTCATTCGTAAAATTTCTCTCAGAATAAGCCTACGCCTTTCGTGTGTGCTAGGTGACTACTGTTGTTTGCTTAAAAGTTTTTGATAGGTGTATTCTAAATCCAATGATCATTTCAGTTATTTCCTTGCTGACGTTTATTCAATTTTCTATTAAGTTGGAATTTGTAAATTCTCAATAGTTAATTCATTTATTTTAATTCCATTTCTTTTGGTGCCCCACTGACTTCTTTATACTAATTTGGTTTGCCTGTAGAATGAATTTCCCATTATTTGAAACAAAATTTGCTTAGTTGAGTTATTTCTAAGTAACTGTATGTAACTTTCTGTTCCATCCTTTGAATAATTGTTTCTTTGTCAATCGGTTACTGAGTTGTATTTTTTTCTGTCAGAGACATTTGTCATATTTCAAGACATAAATTCATGCAAAAATATTTACATTCTACCAATGAATTTTTAGGCTATTTCCATTAATTATATATACGTTTAAATTATTTATAAACAAGTGATTTCTTATTACGCTTCTATTGGAGTAACGTTGTACCGAGTTTGGTCTTTTAGATCAGCAAAGATTATCGTTTTCAGTTGCTCTCATTTGTGTAATTTTTGTGGGTTGATGCATTATTCAGAGCTGAAATACATTTTATTTAAAGAAGGAAAACTAAACTGAAAGAACTGGACTACGCATTCAGCGCTTGTTGGAGGAGTTCATAAAGAAACAATTTTCGTATCGTTTTCATCTTAGCATGACAGATTTTGTAATATTCCTAACTTTAACGAGAGTATTAGAAAAGTAAGTGAAGTGACATGTTTTTAAATGGAGTTGAAAGTGCATAGTAATGAAGACGGTTTTGTGGTTTACATTCTTTACATCAGTGTGAATGTTAACAATAATATCAATACTTTATCTTCAAAAGCAGGTGACACTGTAGAGGCCAGCTATTATTGTTCTCTGACATATAAAATATTAAAACAACACCCGTCCGATTGAATTCCGGACGTATAGGGAAGGGACAAAATATTCTAAAGTATTTATTCTGGTGCTTTACTTCACCTGCTATGACTAAGAAAATATTTGTATGTGAGTTAGTTAAAAAGACCGTTGGTTATTGAATATAGGGTTTATTTTTAATTCCGTTGATTTCTTACAAAGATTTAACCAATGCCCCACTTTGCATAAGCTAAACAGCTATAGCTTCGTTCCTCAAAATCCGCAGCAGATTTCAGTATTATTAAACGCATATATAATTTTAATTTTTGTTACACCTTCCAGTGTAATTTTAACAAGATTTTCCAAGCTTTATATATACTCATGACCTCAAGAAGTTTGGATTTAAAGAATAGAAATAGGATTTGCGATATTAATGTCTTCTTAAAGAGAACAGGTGAAATTCGAAATAAAATCTGGCTCCCGGAAAAAATGCCTCATTTTAACCTTACCCAAGTATTTCGACGATCAAAGGAGGCGGGACACTACGATAATATTTGTGCCCAAGAATGATATTAAATATGGGTTAAAAGGTGAAACAAAGAAGCAATGAACTAGATGACACGAAACAGCTCATCCAACGCTAATATCTTGGTCATCACTTGTACTATATGCCATATCGATAGTTGGAGATTTGAATATATCACAAACACTGATTATAGCTATTTAGAGGATAATATGAAATTGTATCGATATACCAGAGATATTAATAACTTTTTAAATGAAAAATGATCGTCAGTGTAACACACATTTCCAAACTTACTATCATCCCTTTCGTTTCCTTCAGAATTTTTTTTATCTTTCACTTCATTAACGTGGCGTTAAGTGTAGAAACATTGTGCCTAATGTTTAAGCTCAAATTATTTTTTGCATTCCACTATTGGTTTTTTTATTGGAGTAGAAATCAACCTTTGCCTTGTCAAATATAATTACTATACAATTAAAAGTTGGCTCTTCAATCACCCACGGACGGCTTGGAATATAAAATATCTGTTTTCACAGTGAGGCAACGACATAACTGAAGCTACTTTTAAAGCAGGTCTTTAATTTGTTTGCAACTGAAATACATATCCTCTTTATCACTATACTTAAGTGTGAGGTGTTAAAGGCAGTTCTCGTAAAACTATGAAATAAAGAACACAAAATTTTCATAAAATATGAACTACGATTTTAGATAGCTAAATTAATAAATAATGCTATTTAATCCTTCCTAAAATTTTAGAGGTGGGAAAATGGGAAGTAGTGATGAAACAAAGTAAATTCTGTGAAAGCTTGTTCACCGTTCTACAGTGCTTGGCATATGATTAATTTTCTACATAAACACGAAATACTAAATAAATAGAAGGGAGATCAGATTATATGATATACATGTTTAATTTATTACATTATTAATGATATAAAACGAACATGAACATCATGAAAGATAACGTGATATAATACGCTTATATAAAAAGAACATTAATAATAAAAATTGAACATGGAATTATTACATAATTATGGTCACCGCTAGATTCCTAAGTATATATATAAAATTCTAAAAAAAATACACTCCGTCAAAAGAAGGAAAAACACTCACACATAAACAACCCAAAATTAGATTAAGCGACTTTAAATAAATTTTATATAAATTTAAAGTGTATTTCGTTTGGAAAGTTTTAGAGTACAAAATAGAGCTTGTTTACCCTTAGAATTACCAAACAGCAGGTAGCATTCGAAGTCTAGGCTTAGACATTTATGGTGTGTGAAAAATAAAAATTGCATAAATAGATTCAACAGGAAGGAGTGGGTTAGACAGCTATTTAAAAACACTACACATGTTTCAATGCAACATAGATCCACGTATACACCGGATTTAAATTTAAATTACAGTTTACCTGTATAGTAGAATCCAGTTGTATCTCTTTAGGTGATATATAATTGGTGTCTCCGTAAGTAAATCTTTGACTTTGCTGCTAACACAAAGATTTACTTACGGGGACAGCAGTTATATATCACGTGACAAAATACCATTGTACACATAAACGGTTCCTTGATTTAAATCCTGTGCATATGTGGATCTATGTTGTATCGAAACATGTGTAGTGTTTATTAAATAGCTGTCTAAGTGTAGTCCTTCCTGTTGACTCTATTATATATATATATATATATATATATATATATATATATATATATATATATATATATATACAGAGAGAGAGATATAGAGAGAGAAAGAGAAATAAATAGATAGAGATAAACAGGCAAATAGACAGATTACAGCTAGATAGACAGATGATGTGTATGTTATGTGTGCGTTTCTGTATTACTGTAGAAGAATACATGTATATGGGTGTGTGTGTATATATATATGTATATATATATGTATATATATGTATATATATATATATATATATATATATATATATATATGTATATATATGTATGAATATATATGTATATATATGTATGTATATATATGTATGTATATAATAATATAGATTAAATGTGGTACTTAAAATGTTTGAGGCACCAGAATTTGGTAGAGTAAAAACCAAAAACAAAATCAAGAGATTTGGTGAATAAAATTTGAAAAAAAGCAACAAAAATTCAATAGGTTATAGCAGTACGTACGTTTCGTACAAGCTCCATTTATTCATGTAGTGAGAACACTACATAAAATGTACAATGATAATGTACTCCTCAGCTGCATAATGGAATTTCATTTTAGAAAGTCATTGCACACATCTACAAAATGACTTTCTAAAATGAAATTCCATTATGCACTGAGGAGTACATTTTCATTGTACATTCTATGTAGTGTTCTCACTACATGAATAAATGGAGCTTGTACGAAACGTACGTACTGCTATAACCTATTGAATTTTTGTTGCTTTTCTTCAAATATGTATGTATATATATGTATGTATATGTATATATGTCTGTAAATATATATATGTATGTATAAATATATGTATATATATATATATATATATATATATATATATATATATATATATATGTGTGTGTGTGTGTGTGTGTGTGTGTGTGTGTGTGTGTGTGTGTGTGTGTGTGTGTGTGTGTTTTTGCGTGTACTTGTGATGAGTCCAATATCTCAAGTTTGCAGTAATAAATGAATGAAATATATCGAGTGTATACAAGCCCTCTCATGCGTGGACTGAATCCCAGTCAGATTTCAATATCAGAGGCCACAAAATCAACTTGGAGGAAATAAAGTGATGTGTTGCTTCTAAAATAAAAGATCACTTCTATCATTTTTGGTAGTTTCTCCATAATTACAAATTAAATTTGAGATAGCATAAATAAAAATATTAGGAAATTTTATCTCCCATTTTCAATACGTCCCTCAACATTTTCAAACGTAGAAAAAGTACGTTTATTATTTCACAGGTGCATTACGAATTTTCCGCAGTGCAAGATCATTGGTTAATAATATAAATTCTTGTTTACATGAGAAATATCAACATGGCAAGTCCAATCATGTT
This sequence comes from Octopus bimaculoides, assembly GCF_046866305.1. Lineage (NCBI taxonomy): Eukaryota > Metazoa > Mollusca > Cephalopoda > Octopoda > Octopodidae > Octopus > Octopus bimaculoides. Next base: position 40,444,030 of record NC_142929.1, on the reverse strand, counting down.
CTTGCCCTGAAGTTGAACTATTCTTCATTTGTTTCAATACGTTGAAACTCGTTTACCCTAAGCAACGTGTGAAGGTAAACTTTTAAAAGTTCGTAACACAGTCATATTTGGAAATATTCCTGCTAATCCTAAACTTAGTATCTCCTACGGGAATTTCCTTGGCTTGCAATTTAATTGAAAGTTTACTAGATATATTCATTTAAGAAATATATCTTCATGCCTAAGATAATTTAGTATAGAATGTGATACTGTTCCTTAAATTGTTCAGATGCTGGAAGCAGATTTCCATCACTTAAGACTATTTAACCACCACAGAAATATAAAATGTGAACAAATAAAATGAAATGGCTTAACCTTTGTTCAAGATCACAATAAATATAATTGACGGAAACAAAGAAGACATTCTTTGCTTTGTGATGGTGTTCGGTGTCAGACTGAGATAGTAATGCACAAACAAGAGCGAATTCAGATGGAGTTGCATTGTTGTCTGCTTATAGCTTAGATGCAGTCTAAATTGAAGTCCATTCTTCATGAATTTGTGGGATATCATTTATAAGACTATCGATGTTATTCACGAAATCATATGTATAATCATGTGCTTCAATTACCAGATTTTATTGGTGGATTATTGTCAGTAACCATGTGACAACAATAAAAGCATTGAAATGTAGATCCGATCTTAATAATAACTTTTAATTCAGTTTCAGCTTTCGCTGTAACACTTGTTTTCAAATTCAGTAAAAACTTTTCTCTCGGAGTGTATATGTTGTGCAATACGTTTAACACTTTTGATTCATGCTGACATTTTCATTGTGGACATGACACACAAATGAACAGTCAAATGTAATTCTATAGTTTCTCGTCGATATTTACGGCTGCTGATCATATTGTACATTTGTTGAATAGTTCCAAAGTAAATAGTTGCTTCCTGTATCATTTGGTGCATCATCTCCGGTATCATTTGGTACCAAGGGAACTCATGTTACGATTTCCACAAATAGAATAAAGGCAGTTTGAATCATGCTCCCGGAGAAATGCTACGTCTCAGCTATACAATCAAGATATATTTGATCCATTATCACAAACTTGAAAACTTGAAAATCCAACTTCAAACTTTTTAAAGTAATATTCTAATGATAATTTTTTCCCAGCTTCTTTCGGCTCGGGCTGGAACGCGGCAATGAAAAATGAAATCTTCGTGAAATTATCAAATAAAAGGAAGTTTTCTTAAATTTAAGACATTGATCTATACTTTTTACATACGCAATAATTATCGTAATTTGTTTCTTCTATGAGTAATACATAGTAGAATCGATAAAGAGTGAATAATACTTGGCATTACGAATCTCATTAAGGATTTTCGTGTGACACAAATCCTCTACAGGATTTGCATTCATTTAATGTGTATGTAGAAAGATAATGAACTTAGTGTTCTTCTTGCTTCCTTGTCATTATTGCACACGCTTGACATATTCTGATAAAAGTTGGGTATATTATCCAAAGTTCAACAATGCAAGTAGATTTCCACGTTGACTTGAATTGGAAAAATACCTAATCCACGCTCAGACACAAATTAAGATAAACTAAGAAAAATTATAGGCACCTCTCACGAAATGTTTCTCCTTATTTGCTTTTCATTCATTTCAGTGAATAATGAACTATCAATTACCATCCTGTTAGTGCTGCCTTAGAGGCAGATTTTAATTTAATTCAGGTTTTTTGGCAGTAATGAAACCTTTTGTGTTAGTATTCCTTCTTCCAATTTATAAAGGCAAAATATTTTTCTACTTTGAATATTCTTTCGGAAAAAGAGGCGATTATTTTAAATTAAAATTTCACCGGTTAAATTCAAAATCGTTGAGAAGTTACTGAATACTCATTGTACCAAATGACACATGTCACAAATGGTAAATAACAAATATATCTCTTGCGCATATCTAGTTTATCAGTTGAATATCTTAGTGGGGTCCCTTCGAAGTTCATTCACATACCAAAATGGCTCTTCAACCATGGTTGAATAGTTTTCTAAGGAGTAAATAAATCAAACAATGCAAAGGCAGCTATGAAAACCAAGTTGCGCAGTGGTTTTATCACCGTATGATTTTGTGGTTCATTTCGTATTCAGGAAACACAAATTACCTATATATATTTTTATGGAAAGAAAAAGCGAGAAGATTGTGATGTTTATTCCTTCTCGAAATATATTAAATAAAGAGAAGAAAGTAAAATGGATTTCTCTAGGAATTGAAATCGTGAAACAGATCATCGGTAAAACGGATAAACGTTCATGTATGCCGAACAGATAATAGTGGGTGGCAAAACAAAGAGGAAGCCAAACAAATATTAGAACTGTGGGTGTGTGAGATAGGAAGTACACTAGTGATTAGTTCGCGGAAGTATATTGTTTCTACACATAAGGTAGGCTTCTTCAAAAGGTTAATTAAATTTTGTTGGTGTAAAAATAAATATATACGAATACTTGTCATTAGATTATCAATGTTATCAAGGTGTGTTCGTATAAGTATATAGATGTGAAGGCACATGGGTGTATATATATATATATATATATAGTTAAGGCCAATGCATGTCGGGCGCATGTATCTTTGTGTGTTAAATATGTACACACACATATATACAGACACAAACATATACATTCATACGCACACACACACACACACACACACACATATATATATATATATATATGTGTGTTCATATATATATATATATGTGTGTGTTTATATATATATATACATATATATTTGGGGAGAGGGGACTTATCGATTACGTCCACCCAAGTGTTTCACTAGTACCTAATTTGTTGACCGAGAAATGATGAAAAACAAAGTCGACTTGGCAATAGAATTTGAACTCAGAACGTAAAAACAAACGAAATGCCATTAAGCATTTTGCCTGGCGTGCTAACACTTCTGCCAGTTCAACACCTTAACGTCGCCTTGGTAATAATAATAATTATATTAATAATTGTTTCTAGTGCAGCTAGAAGGTCTGTATTTTGTTGGGTATCTTGTTTTATCAACCCTAGAAAGGAGAAAGACAAAATTGAACGTAGCTGGATTTGGTCTCGGAATGTAAGAGGCCAGAAAAAGCAGCGCCAAGATGTTCTAACGATTCTATTAATCAGTCAGCCTTATCTATTTCTAAAACAGACAGCCGACTTGACACTTGAAGGAGGGAATTATTCGGTTATATGAACCCAGTAGTAGATTTGTACTTGAGTTTATCGATATTAAAATGATGAAAAGCAAAATTAAACTCGGCGGGATTTGAACTCAAAAGAAATACCGCAAGGCAACTTGAACGACGTTTTACCGATTCCACTTGCTGACCACCTTTAATTGTCTCTAGACCTAAATCTTGTGGGGTGGAAGTTTGTCCATTACATTGACCCGAGTACTAGACGGTTACTTAGCTTTATCGACCCCGAGAGAATGAAAGATAAAGATAAACTTTACAGGATTTGAATTTAAACCTAAAGAACTAGAAAAAAAAAAAAGAACGGAATTAATTTTTTTTCACGGTCTAATGATTCTGCCAATCTTCTGCACTCGTTTCATAACAACAATACTTGTTTCTACAATTGACACAGGGCCAGAAATGTGGGGGAGGGGTTATACTTACTTTATTAACTTTGAAAATAATATTCGCTTCCATCAGACTCAAAGGAGGAAATTTGAGGCAGGGAGATAATCGATGCCAATGATCCTTGTACTTGATGGATATTAAATTTTATTGAACCTAAGAAGCTGCCAAGCACAGTTGTCAATTAATCAAATTTTTCACTCCCACTTTTCTAAGTCATATTCACCGTCTTCAAAGCGCTCCCTCAACATTTGTAGTCCGTTTAGATCACTAGTAGATGTTGACTTTCTACGCTATTTCTACTAGGCAGCCGGCCTAAGAAAAAACGCAATGAACTTTATTGGGTTGCTCCATGTCCTATACGTAAAAGTTGAAAAATATAATCATTACATGTCAGATAGTTGGGACTGCCTGAGAAGGTATGCAAAGTTTTCAAAGGCGTCTGCCTAACTGGTGGTCAAACACAATTTCAGCGACCCTTTAAAAAGTTACGCCAGACTATCAAAATTTTTTCTGGTGCTCTGGTCGTCCTCTATTGGTCGTGTTATAGTTGACCACTATTCTGAAGTCATCAGTTTCACGTCTACTTGTGTCTAGCATCACCGACTATTTCAGAAAATTTTTATATTCCTTGGAAATTTTCTCCTGAGGTTCAGTGATCTCTCTTTCAATGTCATCAAAAGTATACTTAACAATGCCCTATTAATGAGATTCTTGCAGCCCCTCCCACCGTTTTTGTAACTCTGGGGACATTTTATTTAAACCGCATTACCTACTTGTTTCGATTTACGATGAGATTTTAAAGTTGCAGTTCCGATCAATTAGATTTCGGGGTTGCAGTTGTTTTGTTGTTGGTGGTGGTTTTATTTTGGTTTGTCGTAGTTGTTGATTTTGCACTTCTCAATTTTTCTTATGTCACTTTAGAAAAGTATAGCCGCTAGCTTGGGTACTGATTTTGCTAGGGATTTTGGTGTGTGTGCTGCGCACGTATGTGTCTGCTTGTTATTTTAGCCGCAGGTTGGCTATGCTCAGTAGACCAACAATTAAAGACATTTTCGATGTATATGATCAGATTGCCTGACACAGTAATGTTGAAAACGCTTTGTTTGATTTAAAGGATATTTTGCTGCTATTTCGTGTCACTCGAATGATACTATAGAAAACTCCAGCTTATCAGGAATGACCAAAACAGGTAATGAAACAGAATATTATATGAGCCTAGAGAAAATAAGGTGGAAAGAAAATCAATCTTACTGTTGACCGCTGCAGAGTCTTAGCGAAAATAGAATATATAAATAACATTAGAGCATTCAATTCAATAGCAAGATTTATGGCTTTGCCGTAAAAATAAAAGTTAGTGCAAGCGTGCATTGCTAAATGTCTGTAAAACTTACGATATTGACAAAATATATAAAAACAAATTGCACAACGATTTTTCTCAACAGCTATTTGGCATGAAACAGACGGCTAATAAACATTTAAATTTTGACACACACACACACACACGCGCGCACACAAACACACACACACACACGCGCACACACGCACACACACATACACTATTGCACAAACACACACGTGTGTGTGTGTAAAAGATCAAAGAATATAGGCATTGGTATCAATTTATTTTGATAACATTGCCAACAGTATTATTATTAGGCTACATACTCACATACACACACAGACATACACAGACACATACAAGCACATACACACGCACAAACTCGAACACACACATGTATACATGCATTTGTAGGAGGCGAGGTGTATCGAAATGGCTTAAGATATGTTGGAATTGAAAATAGAAGCATCGGTCGCACTAGAAATGATTTTCAAAAAGTTTAAGAACATAAGATAATTGATACTATATATGCCAATATAGACCTTCCTCTTACCTATTTACAAACTACATCAATCAAATCGAATCTATATCTCTCTTTCACAAGCAACAACCTAACCATTTCTTTTTCCTATCCTGACGATGCATGCATTAAGTAGTTTGCTTCCAAACCATGTAATTTCGAGTTCCATCTCATTTTGCAGTACCTTGGTAATTATCACTCAAAACAGCCCCACAGAAGCAAATGCTTGAAAGTAAAGTTTGCTACATGGACGATGTATAGGAGCTCGTCGGAGAGAGCAACGCTGTTCTTCGTAAATATAACTCGTCGCCCGGTTTACCGCATGCAACGCAAACTCCTGGACCCTAAATGTCAGTAGTAATGATCACTCAGTTGCACAAATTCGAGCCAGGTCTCTCGTCTTAGAATGACTTTCTCGATCTAATCTCGGAGGGTTTGGATAGCGACATGAATGATGTTTTTCTTCCCCTATGAAAATACTAAATAGAAGCACCTCTACGCCTGTCCACGCATTTTCTCAGCTGACATCATCTTGGATATATTCAAACTGAACATATTCCATATTGTTGTCAACTATATCGGAATGCTTGTGACATATATATATATATATATATATATATATATATATATATATATATGTATGTATGTATGTATGTATGAATGTAACCCCGAATCTCCATTGTAAATTTATACCAGATAAACTAGCCTTCGGTCTTAATTTGATATACTCAAGAGATTGCACTTAATTGATTCTCACAGTAATAAATGGGGTCAAGACATTTACACATTTTGCCTTAACAGAAATTTTACACCATAGAAAACGAGCCTTAATCTTGCAAGGGGCGTAATTGTTCTTGTACGTCGGCCACTCTAGCATAGAGTGAGACCGTGTATTAATGCACAGATATTGTAAAGAAGCACATGAATTAAATTCACCCTATTATATTACTTATATTTATTTGACACAAATATATTGAAATAAGAATGTTAAGATTATTCTGTTAGTAAATAATTAATAGTTAGCAAGGACGCAGTACCAGTTGCCCGGAATGTGTTTAATATGTAAATTGGTCTGTACAGTAGTGTTACATCGGTAAACTTAGTGGGTATGTAAGCAATACGTTCGTGGATAGTTGGGGTGGTGGTGGATATGGTGCTGATAAAACAGCAATAACACTTAAAATATGCATATACACCCATTACTTATTTTTTCTATCTTCAATCTCATTTATATAGATGTCAGTCACCCCTTACTCGAGAGCAAGTTTAGTTTGGTAACATGCCACATGCTTTCGTTAATCGTCTGAAATTCCCGCACTTTCGCAAACAAACATAAATACACTTTCGACCTTCTCACCATCGACCAAGCGTTACATCCAGGACATGAACAACTGGAACAATAAATAACTGCACCAGCACATGGATGCAATGTGAAACGATATGCCTTGCTCGAGGACAAGACGCATTACCCTGTCTAGGATTTTGACTCACGACATTGTTATCATGAGCTGAATATCCTAACCATGTGGCCATGCACCTTTACGAATCAGTAAAATATGTGCTAGTAAAATTACTTCTACGTAATTCGAATTCAGAACGCAAAACAAACTCTTTAACGAGTCTGGTCAAAAAGTTTGTGGAATATTGACTTTTTTAAAAATAATAGGCTGTTTATACATTATGTGATCAAAGTATATTTTTACCCTCGTCTCAAACGTTTCTGGTAGCAATTAAAATGATTCAGTTTAAAAACGTTAGAAAGTATGGTTCTGTCATACATAACGTGAAGTAGGTTATTCTGTTTTATGCATAAAAATATCCTAAACGGTAATGATATTTCATTTTTATTTATTCTGTCAACATTTTCAACTATTAAAATGTAAAATTGCTGATTTCGGTGCAAAATGTAAATAGATGTACGGTAGGAAGGGAAAATAACATATGGTAACTTTTAAATGAGGTGTTTATACATAGATGTTTGCATATTTTTCAAAACGACATTTTGCTTCTTTTATATTGCAAATTAGAAATATATCCGGAAGCAAGTGTGTAATATATAAATTTGTTAAAAGGTTTTCGCATTGAATGAATTACTCATTATCAGAATCGAATCACGTGTAGTATAGAATTCAGTATCAAAAATTGACCTACTGTCTGCTTATTGGGAAAATAAAGAAAACTAAAGTTTCTTTTCCAGTGTCTTCGAGACGGTTTCTTATTGAGACCGAAGTAGGTAGAATAAATTAGCCATTTAAAACACCAAATGAAACACCTAAAGTGAATCTGAATCCATGATAAATGAACAGTTTCACATAATATTCTTTCCACCACACATATAGTGTTTTACATTGCGTATATTAGTGTGCTACTTCGTGCTTGTCATGGGTCTTGATTGAAATTATAACGGCGTTAATGACTTCGTGATTTCACAAATGCTTTTACGTTTGCTCAGAGTGCTTTCATTATATACAACATATTCCAGTGAAGATCAATATCCTGAAGTAAACTTTTACCTTATTTGAATTGTGGCAGTTTATTCCAATTTCTTTCTGTACATATTTTTCTATAAATGAATAAATAGTATTGTTCACTCCAATCTACACGCACATTGTAGTAGTAAAAGACAAATGTCAATAAAACACAAGATTAATATTCATAATTACGAATGAGCTGGAACTTTACACTGATTGTGATTGCGTATATATGAAGTGAATAGTTATGAACTAATAATGAGCACTTAATGGTTATCAAACGCACAACATTTCACTTTTGCTGTCTCTATCAGCTTTATTTTCTGTGTCCCAACAAGAGCTCTCATTTCATAGATTCATACATATGGATTAAGGAAAACTACATGTTCTAATCCAAGCAGACATTTCATTGTATCAAGCAATGTATCTGTCATAGTTCTGTGTTTTTGTATTTATGTCTACGTTATTCAACGTGGCATTACAATATTAAAACGGCCGATAGACAGCGAGCTGGCAGAAACGTTAGCACGCCGGGCTAAATGGCTAAATGCTTAGCGGTATTTCGTCTGTCTTTACGTTCTGAAATCAAATTCCGTCGAGGTCGACTTTGCCTTTCATCCTTTCGGGATCGATGAATTAAGTACCACTTGCAAACTGGGGTCGATATAATTGACTAGACTCCTCCCTCAAATTTCGGGCCTTCTGCCTAGAATAGAAAAGAATATTAAAATGGCCGATGTTGTCGTTCTTGTTTAGCCTGTGTTAGCCGTAGTCTTGTAGACATGATCAAATGACTTCTAGCCTTGACCATCCATTCTATTATTCTAACAGAATGCATAAAGACCAACAATATATAAAGCAGCACAGTCTGAATAGTCATCAGCACAGAATTTTGTCAGTGAACCGGTCGCGGTCTGAAAGCGACAAAAATATTTTGACAAATTAAATTTAAATGTTGAAGTGAATCTAACGGTTTTTGTGCGTTATTTTAAATGGCTTATAAACACCTTCCACGCTGCAATTGTTTTCGTTCCAGCACATGATCACAGATCAGGTTACTTGCTATGCAAGTACATCTCCGTAATATATAAAGCATTTCTTATAAAATATCATATGGCATGTTTCGAGCGAGATCATGCCAAACTCTCATCGTTGGCTGCAGTTCACTTTGATGTTGCATTAGATATAAGGTCTTGCTAACATGGATCGCTATCCGCAATATAAAATCACATTAGTGAAAATATTGAGTCCCGTTTTATCTCACAGCATGAAATCAGAATTAATCATTTGCCATTCCTTATAATGTACGCAGAAATATACTGGCATATGCAAGATGATGCGTGGGGTGGGGGTTCTGAAATAAATGCGACTGATTTATATTTTACAACTATTATATATTATAAAATATACATAAATACAAATATAAATATATATGCACACACACACAAACATGCACACACACACACGCACGCACGCACACACCCATACACACACACGCACACGCACACGCACACACGCACACACACACACACATATTGATAGAAAGGACAACAAAATAAAGAAAGAGACCTCGATATTATATAAATAGGGGAATTTATCTGTTAAAATATGTGACACTTATTCGGTAGTCATGATAAAACTCCGAGTTTTGGATGCCGGGGTGGGAAACCACGCCAACATCTCTTCAGTTATCCGACCATTGAAAATTCCTGTGAAAATGACCGTTAAACAAAGGGAAATTACTGTGTAGTTGACCGTTATTAAGACAAAAGAGCTATAGACTCCTAAGTAAGGGGAGGGAGTAAAGGTAAGGGAGTAAAAAAGTCTATAGTGTTCGCGTAAGCGCACCAATCCATACATTCCCCTATATGTATATACTAAACCGCCCTCATTGAAACACACATGCTCACCCACACAC
>NC_142929.1:40419176-40424176 GCF_046866305.1 Octopus bimaculoides | reverse complement strand
GTACAACTTCTATGACAAAATTCATCCCTATTAGCTATTGTGTAGTATGTGAATGTTATTGTTGAGCAAGAATAAATCTTAAATACTGTAGTGCATAAAATTACTCCAGTGCACAAGTTACTGTTATACGAACAGACATGATTACATAAATGGAAAATACACATACACACTCACATACATAAATATATAATTTACATGCTCACGTAGATGTATAACATACATATTCGTATGCACACATATTCGTATGCACACATATAAATATATATATATATATATATATATATATATATATATATATATATATATATATATATATATATATATATATGTATATATATATATATATATATGTATGATATATATATGTATATATATGTATATATATATATATATATATATATATATATATATATATATATATATATATATATATATATATATGTATAATATATATATGTATATATATATATATATATATATATATATATATGTATGATATATATATATATATATATATATGTATGATATATATATGTATATATATGTATATATATATATATATATATATATATATATATATATATATATGTATGATATATATATGTATATATATATATATATATATATATATATATATATGTTTGTGCATGTGTGTGTGTGTGTGTGTGTGTGTGTGTGTATGTATATGGATATACTCACATATGAATATATATGAATATGCACACATATACATACATACATACACACACACACACAAATGTATATATATATATAATTCTATATTTTGCTTGTTGCTTATGTATATATATATATATATATATATATATATATATATATATATATATATATATATATATATAAGCTCTCTCTTCCCATCCTCTCCTTCCCTCTGTCTCTCTTTCTCCTCCCATCCTCTCTCTCCCTCTGTCTCTCTTTCTCCTCCCCTCCTCTCCTTCACTCCGTCTCTCTTTCTCTCCCCTTCCTCTACCTCCCTCTGTCTCTCTAACACCCCACACTCCCTCTCTTCCTCATATCACCCTCTCTTTTTCCTTCATATCTCACTCTCTCTTTCCTTCATATCTCCCTCTCTCTTTCCCTATTCCCCCCCCCCCCCCCCTCTGTGTTTCTTCTTTTCTACCTCCCGTTATCTTTCACTTTCTCTCTATCCTCTACTCCCCATCTGGGCTTAAAAAAAAAAAAACCAAGATGGCACCAAAGTGGGAGAAGAAAGAGTTAGATCTTCTGTCGCGAGCATCGATGAGGGCTAGTGGCGATCCCCCAAACAACATCATCACTGCTGCACTGAAGAATATTGGCTTTCACAGAACCACTGAGAAGATAGAGCGGAAGGAGAATGAATTCCTCCGCTCGTATGCACTCATCAGACCACACATTGACACCCTAGTTGTCATAATTGGAAACCATGGTGGAAAGGCTGATAAGGATGGAGAGGAGGAAAAGGAAAAAAACATCCGGAAGTCTCTCTGACCCGGTGGCTCCTCAAACGAATGGATCACCCACTCCTATGAACAACCAGGCAGAAAATGATAGTGGAGCCAAGGAAGCAGCAAATAGAAGCCCCTCTGTGCCAGTGGTCCTACAAAGGAAAGGAGCCCTCACCCCAATAGATAACCAGAGGAAAACAGTACCCACAAGAAAAGGAAGAACAAAAAGTAGAAAATCCCAAGGTGGATCCGATGCCATACAAGACACCAAAGAAAAGAAGAAATTTGGAAGGCACCCAAAAACTTGCAAATTTTACCTGCAAGGCAAATGTTGGCATGGGGAAGACGGCAAAAACTGCCGGTTTGCCCACCCGACACCCCGCCATAACTACAAAGGTTTAAAGGATAAAAACTTCCCTAAAGAAAGACGACAGATGTCCCCAAGGAGAAAATTCAAGGACGTGCGCTCTTCAGAAATCATACGCAACGCAGCAGCTGAGCAAGAGTCTTTTTTGTGCATGGCGCAAAAGATTGTGCAGCAGCTGACGTGGCTACGCCAAGCACAGACGAGGGACCTTGCGTCCCACTGCGCAAGACCACCACAGTCAACAGACATGGGATGGCCTCCCCTAACGCCTGCACAGGCATCACGCCAATATTTTTACTAAATATTAGGAGCCTGTTGCATTATAATAATAAAAGCAAAATTTCTTTCCTGAGAGACCTTGCTGCATGCAATCAAGCCCTATGCATAGCACTCGTGGAAACTCACCTCAGCCCTGATATAGAGGATGCAGAAGTACAAGTACCAAAATATGTCATACTGCTAACGGACAGAAGGGAAAGGAGCCATGGTGGAGTTGCTGTATACATCCGTGACGACCTCACACCCCAGGTCTTACTGTCATACTCAAATTCGGTATGCGACACCCAAATTGTATACATAAGACAACATAATATAGTCATATGCAATACATATTGCCCACCGGATGCTCCAAACCACATAGGCAAATTTGAAGATTGCCTCACTAGAATTAAAGAAATCCTCATGAAACTGGAACACCATGTGACCATATTTCTTATGGGTGATTTCAACTTCCCCAACGTCAAATGGCCCGAAGGTCTCATACTCTCAGGAATGACTTATCGCAAGCAAGCACAGGTGGAATGCCTGCTCAACCTCATCAATGCCCTATTCATGGAGCAAACTGTTCTCAGACCAACTAGAGCGAATAACATTCTAGATCTCTGCTTCACGAACAATACGGACATCATTCATGATGTGAAAGTGACGCCGACATTAGTTTCCGATCACAACGTAATAGAGCTGTCTATGTTTGGGCCGAAAGAAACCAGAGACATACAGCCTAAAGGAAGCACCCAAAATGTCTCCAATCTGAACTTCCACAAAGCGGACTGGAAATCGATCCAGAAAGAGATCCTCAGAGAGGATTGGGCAAAATGTCTCTCCACACCAGATATTGACATGAAACTAGAATGTTTCATGTCCACTGTGCAAGCCATATGCCAGAAATATGTCCCAGAGCACAAGGCCAAAACAAATACGAAGAAGATTCCAAGGGAGAGGAAAATCCTCATGAGACGACGGACGAAAGTTGCAAATCGACTCAACCAGCATCCCAAGAATGGCCACAGGTCCCGCCTAAAAACGACACTGATGGAGATTGAAAAAAGGCTGCAACAATCCTATGTGTGAGAGAGAGAGAGAGCAGACAAAGAAGCCTGGGTTATAAAAAACATTAAGTCAAACCCAAAGGCCTTCTTTCATTACGCAAAAGAAACAGCCTCAGTACGCTGTAAGATTGGACCCCTCTTCGAAAAGGATGGCTCCCTCACAGACAGTCCAACTAGGATCAGTGAGGTACTGAATGAGCAATTCAAAAGTGTCTTCACCACTCCATTGGAGCACAGACAAGTGAACGAACCAGTGGACTTCTTTGCTACCTCCCCTATAACTAGTGAGGCAGCTACAATGGAATACATCAACATTAGCGAAGAAGATGTACTACTAGCTATACATGAAGTGGACACAAACTCAACTGCTGGCCCTAATGGTTTCCCAGCAATCCTCCTTAAATCGTATAAACATGCCCTGGCAAAACCCCTCCAGATCCTTTTCCAGAGCTTTCTCGCAATCGGCAGACTGCCAAGCACGCTGAAGGAGGGAGTAATATGCCCAATCCATAAAGGGGGAAGCAGAGCAGATGCCAAAAACTATAGGCCTATCTCTCTGACTTCACACATCAGCAAAGTCATGGAAAGGATAGTCAGAGGAAAACTAATTGCATTCCTTGAAGAAAATAAATTGCTGAGTGATACCCAACATGGCTTTCGACCAGGTAGGAGCTGCCTGACCCAGCTCTTACAACATTATGACTGGGTGTTGAGGCAGTTACTCAACAACTCAAATGTGGACGTAATATACCTTGATTTTGCAAAAGCTTTTGACAAAGTGGATCATGGTGTGATATCCCACAAACTGCGTGATCTTGGCATAGTTGGAAAACTTGGAGAGTGGTTACATGACTTTCTGAAAGATAGAAGTCAGGCAGTAGTGGCTAATGGAGCCACCTCTATGAAAACACAAATAATGAGCGGTGTTCCACAGGGCACTGTCTTGGGGTCACTGCTTTTTATAGTCGCTCTCTCAGATATGCCTTCAAGTGCCCGGATAACCACACTTGCAAGCTATGCAGACGATGCGAAAGCCTCGCAGAAAATACAGAACTCCAGTGATGTTGCACACCTGCAGCAGGAGTTGGACTCAGTTTACAGATGGGCTGAGGATAATAATATGCAGTTTAATGCTGAAAAATTCCAAGCCCTGCGCTACCAACGCCCAAAACTGAATATGAAACTTACAGAGTACACTGGTCCGCAGGGAATTTCAATCCCAGAGCCTAAATCAGTGAGAGACCTAGGTATCGACATGAGTGATGATGCCTCTTTCCAGGTGCACATTACCAGGATGGCAACAAAGTGCAGACGATTGGCTGGATGGATCCTGAGAACATTCAGAACCAGAGATAAGGAAACCATGATGATCCTCTGGAGGACATTCGTCCTCAGCCGCCTGGATTACTGCTCACAACTGTGGTCACCCAGCAGTGTGAAATTAACAGCAGACCTTGAAGCAACCCAGAGAAGATTCCCAAAGAAGATTGTCTCTTTGCAACTGCTCAGCTACTGGGAAAGGCTGAAACAGCTAAGACTCTACTCCCTGGAGAGAAGGCGGGAGAGGTATGCAGTAATATACATCTGGAAGATCCTGCAAGGAATTGTACCAAATTTTGGCATTGAAAGCTACACCAATGCTAGAACGGGACGACACTGCATAGTGCCAAAGATCCCAGCAATGCCATCGCGCTTCAGGATCAGACACTGCAAAAGTTTGGGTTTCAGGGGCCCACAGCTTTTTAATATTCTCCCAAAGAGCCTGAGGAACCTGCACAAAGTAGATGTAGGGGTTTTTAAATCAAAGCTGGACCTCTTCCTGTCGAGAGTCCCAGATGAACTTACCTCGCGGCAGGAGGT
>NC_142929.1:40389176-40416676 GCF_046866305.1 Octopus bimaculoides | reverse complement strand
TAAGTGTTGTAGCTGATAATATAGACTAACATTCACCCTTCGAAATTTCTCGTATTGTGCCTGAATAAGAAAACATTGTTAAAAGTGGCGAGCTGGCAGAATCGCTAGCACCGCAGAGAAAATGCTTAGCGGCGCTTCATCCGTCTTTACTTTCAAATTCTGCCGAGGTCAACTTTGCTTTTCATCCTTTCCAGGTCGACAAAAATAAGTATCAGTTGAGCACTGAGATCGATGTAATCGACTTACCCTCTCCCTCAGAATTGCTGGTCCTATGTTAAAATTCTCAGAAATCCCTGGCTTGGCAGTGCTAGCGAAGAGCAATGCTAGATCGAAACAAACACCACAAGCACGGAAGCGCTGTCAGGTAGGACTGTCCGAGATGTGCGCAGCGCGATGAAACCTCTATGCACGCACTTGTGCCATGTCCGGGTATTGCTGACTTGTTGAATAGCGGTTATAGCGTGTGACATGAATTCGTTATCGGCCGAATCCATCCTGGCAGTCTTCCTCTCTCTATTGGTAATGGCAAAATAGGTTGTAAGCTGGACGAGGCTAAAAGCATTAAGGAAAGACACCTTCCTTTTCGGTCAAGCTCTCATAGACTTTTTAAGAAAAGTGAAGATGGAAAGGGAAGTGTTACCCGCCAGCGAATTTGTAAAAAAGATGGGTGACTGTGGCCAAAATGGTTAGTGTAGATGACTCTACTCTAAATATGTTCTTGTAGATTGGAGTGCATGGGAGAGGATACGCTCCTTTAGTAATCAGGATGATTCTAGATCGGTGAGGTTCCTTGAATGGTCCTAGCTGGAGTTTCTTCTTTATCAGAAGGACTGTACCATTCATGTTATCACACACTTGTATACTATTCTTTTATTATTTTCTTTTATTTGTTTCAGTTTATTTGTTTCAGTTTGACTGCGGCTACGCTGGAGCACCGCTTTTAGTTGAACGAATCGATCCCAGGTCTTATTCTTTGTAAACCTGGTACTTATTCTATCAGTCTCTTCTGCCAAATCTCTAGGATACCGGGACGCAAACACACCAACATCGGTTGTCAATCGATGGTGGTGGGGTGACAAACACAGACACAAAGACAAACATATATATATACACACATGCAAACATACATACATACATACACACACACCTATATATATATATATATATATATATATAACTCAAAGGAATTCCAACTCTGTTTTCACGTTTTATTTATAATCTTATAATATTAATATAAGATATAAAATAATATACTAAAAGGAAATGAAATGAAGTATTTTCTATTCACAATCATTCAAACCCCTTTGTCTGTATATATATATATGTATATATATATATATATATATGTATATATATATATATATATATATATATATATATATATATATATATATGTATACCAGATCTACTCTCATGGCTTTGGTTGACCCGAGGCTATAGTAGAGGACACTTGGCGAAGGTGCCACGCAGTGGGACTGAACCCGGAACCATATGATTGGAAAGCAAGCTTCTTACCACACAACCACTCCTCCGCCTGTGTATGGTTTTATCGCATTTCATTGTCATTACCATTTCTTTCTGTCCATCCTTTATGTTAATTCGAACACAAATTGTTGCCTCTCCTTGTGATATCCCACTCATCTATGCCTCTGCGGCTAACAAAAGAAATTATTATTATTATTATTATTATTATTATTATTAAAAATAACACGCTGGGCGAAATGCTTAGTGGTATTTCACCCGTCACTACGTTCTGATTTCAAACTTTCATCTTTTGGAGTCGATAAATCAAGTACCAATGAAACACTGGGGTCGATGTAATCGACTCCTCCCCTCCTACTAAATTCCAGGCCTTGTGCCTTTAGTAGAAATGATTGGTGTTATTATATTTGTTGTTGCTGTTATACAGGTGGCAAGTTGGCAGAATCGTTAGCAACACGGGTAAACTGCTTAGTTACATTTCGTCCGTCTCTATCTTCTGTGTTCAAATTCCGCCGAAGTCGACTTTGTCTTTCATCCTTTCAAAGTCGATGAAAAAACGTACCAGTTATGCACTGGAGTCTATGTAATCGACTAATCCCATCGCTAAAAATGTCAGGCCATGTGCTTATAGCTGGGTTCTTCTTCTTCTTCTCATTATTATTATTATTATTATTATTATTATTATCATGTTGCTCAGTCTCGTTGAAGTCAATAAAATATGGCAACACTACTAAACTATTGAAGTGGATTTACTTGGCCCTTTTCTTTTAAATTTGAGATCTTCATAATATGTAGGAAATAAATATCGAAACTTCGATATATTCACGTCACCGAAATCTTAACATTTGATTGTAACATTGCCTCTGTCATTTCACGGCAACGATATATGCTGATCATTTTTAGTTCTTCCATTATTGGACGAATTTTTCCGCTTCCTCTTTCTTCAGCTATTTTAGCATTTTCAACAATATCGTATTTACACAACAAAATTAAAAAGAAAAAAAAAAAAATTATTCAAGTGTTATCAACAAATCACCATTCATTGATCGGTAGAATAAATAAATTTTTGTTTATTTCTATTGGACGCAATCAATCGACATGGAAATAAGTCGACTCAGTTGTAAATATTACAATAGTGGAATAATTTTGTTTAGAAAAATATCAGGAAATGTATAAAGTGTAGCTAATGACAATGTAATTAAAATAGAAAATCGTAACAAATTGTATAAATGAATTACAAATGGAAAGATAATCTTATCAACATATATACGGACTAAGTGATTAATTCTATTATCACTTATGGTAATACATATGTGAGGCTGGCCAGGATGAGTTACTGCCCTTGATACCTTGTCAAACACACGTACGTCAATGTCGTCTTTGCTTTTACATTTTTGCAAAAACAAAATCTATTTCCGTGAGATGTAAATAACCCAGCGAATATTTCATGTACTATATTAGATTTCTTCTCTGGCTTCCAAAAATTGGAAATTTCTAGAAATTTGGAAATACTGTGAAAACCGAGCAATATACTGTATCTTGTATTGGGTAAACAGAGTCTGTTGCTGAATTTGGTTATTTTGCAAACTGTGTTAAAAATACACCTGCTCTTTACTTTTATTAGTGGATTGATAGAGGTTAAACATGCTCTGCTTTAGAACAGTATTAATTTGTGATTGTACCTGTTAAAGAAAGGAAGTTGTATACATTTTTCGTTAAATATCCATCGCATAACAAGTATACAGTATACATGAAAATAGTAGGATATATTTCAAGAATTTTAAATGAATTAATAAATATCATACAGACTCAACGCTAGAAGTGTATTAATTTGAATCTGCTAAATTCAATTTAGTCCTTTAAGTAGTTCATTTTATATCTTAAGTAAATATTTAGGCTGTCTTCAGAAAACCTGAAAATCCAGAAATTCAATCCATTTCCGGGCTCACGTTTGCCGGATATTTGGTCTGGTACTCCGTATAACTGTACTTATAAAGATGCACGACCAACTTTATTCTGATTGAAATTAAGCTGACAACTGTCAAGTACCGAAGTCAAATATTCACAATCATTCTGAACAGCAAATCAACGAAAACTAAATGCACACATTAAATCAATTCTCTTAAAGAAACCCGGTTAGAGAGGAACTATCAATTTCAGCAATAAGTACATTAATTCTTGTCAGATAGCTCCTCTTAGTACCGTATAAAATCCGAAAACGCAATTTTATACAACACGTAATGAAATTTTTCTGCCTGGCTTTATCAACTGTGTGATTTTACGCATGAAATATAAATGACAACTATTTTCTTTTTCAATATTTATTATTATTATTATTATTATTATTAGTAGTAGTAGTAGTATTAGTAGTAGTAGTAGTAGTAGTAGTTTGTAGTAGTAGTAGCAGTAGTAAGGCAGCGAACTGGCAGAATCGTTAGCGCGCCAGACGAAATGCTTAGCGGTATTTCGCCCGTCGCTATTATTATTATTATTATTATTATTATTATTATTATTATTATTATTATTATTATTATTATTATTATTATTATTATTCAGTAGTTTTATTTTTATAACGTGCTTTCACTTCACTGCCGAACGCAGCTCTGTGTACCTTGGATATGTGCTGTGGTTTGCTGTGATGCTCTTATGGTTACTGTATTGAAAGTGTTTTGCGTAGGGTGTGTGCAGTGCCCAGTAGTGCAATTTTCTCTTACTATCATTATTATTATTATTGTTCAGTAGTTTTATTTTTATAACGTGCTTTCACTTCACTACCGAGCGCAGCTCTGTGCGCCTTGGGTATGTGCTGTGGTTTGTTGTGGTGCTCTTATGTTTACTGTATTGAAAGTGTTTTGCGTAGAATGTGTGCAGTACCCAGTAGTGCAATTTTCTGTATGTTATATATATTTGTAAGTCCTGGTGTTTTTGTTATGTATTTGTCTGAATATTTTTTTTATTATACCTAAGGCACCTACAATGATAGGAATTGTTTCTGTTTTTAGATTCCACATTCGAGTTATCTCTATTTCCAGGTCTTTGTATTTTGAAAGATTTCCGTTTCTTTTAGAGAAACGTTGTCATCTGCTGGTATTGATACATCAATTAGAAATCATTTTTTTTCTTCATGATCTTTGACAACTATATCTGGTCTACTTGCCTTAATTTCTCTATCTGTGTGTATTGGCATATCCCAGAGTATGGCTGCTTTCTCGTTTTCTGTGACCTTTTCTGGCGTGTGTTTATACCATCTTTTTTCTGTTGTTATTCCATAATGTTGGCATAGCTTCCAGTGTATATAGGTCCCAGCTCTGTCGTGTCTGTGAATATATTCCTTCTTAGCCAGGACTGGGCAGCCAGAGATAATATGATTTATTGTTTCTTGTCCATCTCCACATATTCTACAGTTACTTGTTATATTTCTTTTCATTATGTGTTTTTGGTAATTTCTGGTGGGGAGGCTTTGGTCTTGTGCAGCAATTAAAAATCCTTCAGTCTCTGCTTTGAGTCCTGAGCTTCTCAGCCATTGCTGGGATTTTTCTCTGTCTATTTCTTTCGCATTTAGTTTAGCCCAGTATTTACCATGTAGGGGCTTTTCTTACCATCGTTTTATCATGGTCCGTTGCTGTTCTAATTTTAGTTTGGATTTCATTTGTTTTATAGCTTTTGTTGTTTCTTCTTCTTCTTCTTCTTCTTCTTCTTCTTCTTCTTCTTCTTCTTCTTCTTCTTCTTCTTCTTCTTCTTCTTCTTCTTCTTCTTCTTCTTCTTCTTTTTCGTATTTGTTAGGTAGATTGATTTCTTGTTTGTATTTGTTAGCTTCCTTAAATACTGAAAACAGTTTTTTGTTTTGCTCGTGTTTTGTGGCTATTTGTATTAGTTTCCCTTGCTTCTGGAGTAGGTATTTTTGCAGTCCTATGGTGGTTATTTTATAATAGTTTTCTAGCTGTATAAGACCCCTGCCACCTTCTGTGCGTTGTATATATAGCCTTTCCATGTCAGATTTTGGGTGGTGCATCCTATATCCTGTCATTATTTTTCTTGGTTTCCTGTCTATTTTACATAGTTCGTTTAGTGTCCAGTTAAAGATGTTGTAGCTGTAGCTTATAACTGGGACAGTTAAAGTGTTGATACCCATTATCTTGTTTTTAGCATTGAGCTCTGTTTTTAGTATTGATCTAACTCGTCTATAGTACTCTTTCTTTATTTTTTCTTTCATTTGTGTATGTTGTATCCTATCTAGTTCATTGACTCCTAAATACTTATATGGTTGGCTTTCGTCTAGTTCTCTTATTTCATTGGCTTTATCTAGTGTTATATTGCTACTTTTAACCAATTTTCTTCTTTTCAGGGTTGCTTTGGCACATTTTTCTAATCCGAATTTCATATCTATTTCCTTGGTAAATGCTGTATAGAGTGTATCTTGTATTTGTGAGTTGTTTTGTTTAGATTATATTATTGGATTGATAGTGTCTTGCGTAAGATGTGGGCTGTTCCTAGCAGAGCTATTTTTTTGGACACTGTGTAGGGTTGAGGATCCAGAAAAAGCTTCTACATTTTTGTTCATATGATTTTTTATCATACCCAATGCTCCAATTACTATGAGTATTGATTTTCCTTTCATTCCCCACATTTTGAACGCTTCAATTTCGAGGTCTTTGTACATCGACAATTACTCTACTTCTTTTTTAACAATATGTTGATCAGAAGGAACTGCAATGCCTATCAGTAAGCAGGTGTTATTATTACTATTATTATTGAGTGAGAGAGCAGTGCATGCCATCAAAGTGACACTGGGGTAAAATATACGAAGCCCAGCATACTCATCAGGACTACCCGTCTGATAAGGGTACACCAAGCACTTATATCACAATCATATGTGAGCGACATGGTGATTTCATATCAAAATAAATAGCGCATGACCTTGCAGGTAGGGCCCAGTATTCTTCAGGTCGAGTAGCCCATCCCGCGCAAAAGGTCCCTGAATAAGGGTTGTTTATGGTTGTTGAACTAAACACCCAAGTTTCCAGAGGTGAATTATTCAAACCCCAAAGAATTCCTCTCAACACTTAGCTTTGATGTTCCCTACTATTTCTGCTCGTGATCAGAGATCCACATATCGTCAGCCACCAAGGGACATGCTCAAGTGGTTAAGGTTAAACAAATGACAAGCAAATATGTGGTATTGAGTAGAATATTTACTGTAGGCCATCTTTTATACCAAGACAGAACATGTACATGATATCACTTGCAATCAGTTAAGATCAGAATCCATGGGAGCCAGTGCCTGGTACTGTATTAGGGCATATTATTATTATTATTATTATTATTATTATTATTATTATTATTATTATTATTATTTTATGTTTGACATTTGCGTCTATCTTTCTGTTAGTTTGAATGGTGAAGTTCCAGAGGAATGCAATGTGATCATTTTCAAGTACTGAGGGTGGTTTGTGTTCCCACCAGTTTTTGTCATGGGGCAAGTCCAGGTTTTTGCATATTACCCAGTGAATATATTGTGCAGCTCTATCATGCCTGTTGAGATACTCTGTAGGCGCAAGCAGACTGCACATGGAGACAACATGATCGATGGTCTCATTTTGTTGTTGGCATATACGACATAATGGGGAGCTGCCGTTCTTTAATATGTTGGCCTGGTAGTTCTTTGTAGGTAGGCATTGATCTTGGGCTGCTATGATAAACCCCTCTGTTTCTGATTTCAAGCCAGAGGCCATTAGCCATTGATGGGTAAGTGCTTTGTCAATATCTGCATTATTCGCTCTCTTTGGGTATTTGCCATTGAGAGGTTTTCCATGCCATTTTTCAGTCATAATATCTAAGGCAGCAATTTTAGCACGGGTTTTCAAGCGCTTAGCTTTTTCTGCAGGTGTTTCTAGTTCGTCTAATTCTTGAATTTGTTGCAATTGGAATTCACTTAGATATTCCTTTGCCTGTTTTGTTACTGAGTAAGATGCTTTCTTACTTTCATGTTTTGAGACAAGTTTTAGCATCCAGTCCGCAGAGTTTTTCAGATAGGTGTCTAGGCCAATTGTGGCTACCTTCATTGTTAATGCCAGCTGTAGAAGTCCTCGGCCTCCCTCTTTTCTTGGTAGATAAAGACGTTCTATATCTGCCTTAGGGTGGTGCATTCTATGCATTGTCAACAGTTTTCGTATTTTTCTGTCAACATTACATATTTCAGTAATTGACCAGTTAACGATATTGAAACTGTAAGTCACGACTGGTATGGCTAGAGCATTGATCGCTTCGATCCTGTTTCTCGCGTTCAGCTCTGTCTTCAGTATTGCTCTCACCCTGCGATAACATTCTCTTCTGATCCTTTCCCTCATTACTGAATGCTTGATATTGTCCCCTTCAATTACCCCTAGGTATTTGTAGCTCTCCGCTGGTTCTAACTCTTTTATGACATTTTGCTGGTCAAGGTTCACATTAGATGTTTTTGTCATTTTTCCTTTGATAAAGGTAGCTTTTGCACATTTATCAAGGCCAAATTGCATCCTGATGTCATCACTGAATTGTTTAACAATCGCTAGTAGGCCTTTGAGTTGTTGGTCATTTTTTGCAAAGAGCTTTAAATCATCCATGTAAATGAGATGATTTATATTTTTATCAAATATTTTATAACCATACTGTGCATCATTGAGCAATTTTGAGAGTTTTGTCAGCAGTTCATGGCTCTCTCTGGGAAGGCATTCAGCCAGAAGTTAGGAATTTTATCCTTTCGTGGAGACTTCCATTTGCTTGACCTCCTGAGAGCAGATCTTATATCTCCTACCTTGACCCCCTCCCACTTTTGCTCCTCTAAGGAGTCTAGGTCTGTAGTTATTCTATCAATCCAAGGGGCCTTTTCATTGTGTGCTTTATCTTCTGCCCAGATTTTATTCCAAAATTCTTGTACTTCTTCTTCTTCTTCTTCTTCTTCTTCTTCTTCTTCTTCTTCTTCTTCTTCTTCTTCTTCTTCTTCTTCTTCTTCTTCTTCTTCTTCTTCTTCTTCTTCTTCTTCTTATTATTATTATTATTATTATTATTATTATTATTATTATTATTATTATTATTATTATTATTAAAGGCAACGAACTAGCAGAATCGTTAGCATGCCGGGCAAAATGCTTAGCGGTGTTTCGTCCGTCTGTCCGTACGTTCTGAGTTCAAATTCCGCCGCGGGTTCGATAAAATAACTTCCAGTTGATCAGGAGTTGATGTAATCGACTGGTCTCCTCCCTACAAATTTCAAGCCTTATACTAAAAAGGTTAAAGGCGGCGAGGTGGCAGAATCGTTAGCACGCCGAGCAAAATGATTATCGATATTTCGTTCATCTTTACGCTCTAAGTTCAAATTCCGCTGAGGTCGACTTTAGCCGAAATTGCTGGCCTTGCACCAAAAATTGAAATTATTATTATTATTATTATTATTATCATTATTATTATTATTATTATCATCATCATCATCATCATCATCATCATTATTATTATCATTATTATTATTATTATTATTATAGAGTGAGGGAGCTTCACACGGCATCAAAGTGACGCTGGGGTAAATAAATACGAGGCCCAGTATACTCATCATGACTACCCGTCTGAGAAATTTACCCTGGGCACATGTATCACAGCTATATGTGCGCGACTTAGGGACCTCATATCGAAGGTTAAATCAATTCAATCGACCTCAGTGCTCGAGTGGTACTTATTTTATCGACCTCGAAAGGAAAAAACCAAAGTCGAACGAAATGTCGCCAAACATTTTGCCCGGCGTGTTAGCGACTCTGGAAGCTCACTGCCTGAAGACCAAGCCACATGTTAGTTTCAAATTTTCACACAAGGCCAGCAACTTCGAGATAAGTCGGGAGCAAATAAGTCGGTTACTTCGATCCCAGGACTCCGAAAGGATGACAAGCAAAGTCAACCACGAAAGAATTTGAACTCAGATCGTAAAGACTAAATGCTGTTAGGCATTTCACCAGGCGTGTTAACGATTTTGCCTGCTTACCGTTTTAAAACCAACCGACATATTAACAACTGAAGCGATCGGCGCGCAGATGATCAACTGGTAAATCAAAGCTATCCTGCGCATGAAAAGCCATCCTTTATAAGCACATGTTATAGAACAGAAAAGTCAATTAATAATGTCACTTCTCCGAAGATTTTGTGAAGGAAATGTTTTAACAACGAATAGGTGAAAGTAAATGCCATCAATTTGTATCATTTCTTATAACATGCATTTTCTAGACTTTATAAACAAAAATTAAACATACACACATACATACAAATATAAATGCATATACATACAGGTATATATTCATTTATACGTTTCAGCCCAAATGCTGAGGTCATGCAGGAGCATGGATATATATATATATATATATATATATATATATATATATGTGTGTGTGTGTGTGTGTGTGTGTGTGTAAGAATACGAATGTTTCATACGTGTTTTTTTTTACTGATGAATACACTGATTATATCATGAACAAATCCGTTTCTGCTGGTCACCATCTTTTCTATTTTTTGATATTTTCTCTGCGGCAAATTTTTAATCTTTAAGTTGTAATTGACCAGAAGGAACTATTATTTTTTCTTTTTTGTAATCATATAACTAGTGTATCCACCAATAAAAACATCTCCGAAACAGATATAGTGAACTTCAGCCTATTTGTGTTTTCTTTATGTAAAGACGAGACCTGGAACCTTCTTTACGTTGGATCTTGACTTCAAAGGGAATCGTGAAAATACTTGCCGGAATGTATATTCTTTTTTCTTTTATTCTTTTACTTGTTTCAGTCATGCTGGAGCACCGCCTTTAGTCGAGCCAGTCGATTCCATGACTTATTCTTTGTAAGCCTAGTACTTATTTTATCGGTCTCTGTTGCCGAGCCGCTAAGTTACAGAGACATGTACACACCAACATCGGTTATCAAGTGATAGGTGGGGGTACAAACATAGACACAGACACACACACACACACACACACGCACACACGCACGCACACACACACTCACACACACACACACACACAGACAGACACACACACGCACATAGACACACACACGCACGCACCCACATACACATATGACGGGCTTCTTTCAGTTTCTGTTTACCAAGTCCACCTGAGGCTATAGGAGAAAACACTTGAGAGAAGGTACCACG
Source organism: Octopus bimaculoides (assembly GCF_046866305.1). Lineage (NCBI taxonomy): Eukaryota > Metazoa > Mollusca > Cephalopoda > Octopoda > Octopodidae > Octopus > Octopus bimaculoides. The sequence continues at coordinate 40,406,026 of NC_142929.1, read as the reverse complement.
CAGTTGGACAACTCGAAATCATGTGGCTGGAAAGCAAGCTTCATACCATACAGCCACGCTTGCGCCTATATATGTATATTTTCCATACACATGTGTACTTATATGAATGTGTTTATCGATATTTCGATGTGCGTCTATGTGAAGTGTTAGAGCATGTCCATATATACATTGATATATGCATGAGTTTCTGCATACGTTATTCACGCGGATAAGCTAACCTCGACTCTGATTTGGTGTCCTTATTATTAAGATACTTTGATATGAACGAATCCTACAAATAATTAATTGATTTTATACACACACACGCACACACACACACACACATACACACACACACACATACATAACACACACACACACACACACACACACACACACACACACACACACACACACACACACATATATATTACGTACACATGCATAAGTATGAATTTCTCAAATGAATTTCTGTCTGTTCGCACTTCACTTTCTTTTGCACTATCTCAATCTATTTCACCCTACCTCTCTCCTTTAAAGTTTCGCATCTTTCCATATATTCTTGCTTTCAGTTCTTTGATTCTGGCTGTATCTATCCTCCTTTGTCTATCTGGCTTTATTTTACACACTATCTCTTGCCACTCTTCCTCTTCCCTGCACGCATACAGTTATATGTTAACTACTCATTAGTTTAACTGAAACTACACGGAAGCATTATACATATATTATTACCTTTCTAGTTTTGTGTTAACAACTACCAGCTACAGTGGAAGAAGGCAATTGCATATGAAGACTTACAGCTTTATCACTCTCGATTGATGAGAAGATCAATCACTTTACTCTTTGCGAGGAAGCCATCTAAGTGTAAAGTGTAAGTAATGTACCTTGTAACATTCAATGAAAAGTATTTAATAAATCAAATTACTAACCTCATGTCCAGAATCCATTTAAAAACAGTCATTCGCCGTGGTTATTGTTTGCATAGAATCTTGTCACGCTTTTTTAATGACAATATTAATAACTGTACTATTTGAAAAGAAGTCATATAGTATATATGTACCAGGGAAATGTAGTTTCATTCTATTCCTTGCAATACAAAAATATTTTACATACATGACACATGATGGAATATAAAGCAGTTATGTTGACATGGGTGCCATTGGTAAATTACCTAATGTAGTAATTCAGGTTCATCGTAAAAATGGTAACGAAATTATTGTTCCACCTTTCACCATGAGCGATCGAGTGTTTCCGGAAAGGAAGATATCTGTAGTATGTATTGTTCAAACTGAAAACGGCCGCTATATGATGTTCTTTTTCCCATATACACTCATGAACATGAGAGAAATGTAAGTGGAAAAGAAATATTGCAAGACAGTGACAAAAAGGAAGAGAATGGCACTTTGTAAAATGACAGAGCGTAACAATACGAAAATATCGGAAGAAAAGGAAAAATGAGAGAATAACAACTGTGAAATGAAAAACAAAATGATGAAGTATGAAAGGGAAAAGGAAAAAAAAAAGAAAGTGATAAGGGTGGGGGAATATGATGCAGAGAAAGAAGGAAAATTAAAAAAATAAAAGCTCAAAAAATGGAAGGAGACAAGGAAATAAGATTGCAGAAAAAGCGAAAGATGGAAAAAAAAAAGAGAGCAAAAAAATAAAAATAAAACGAAGCAAAACAAAAATATGATTAAACGAGACAGTGTGTTGCAGAGAAAATTTAAAGAAAAATTATGGACGAATGCAATGGAAGAGTACTACGTTCACTTGTGATCCTAATCATTATTAAGCATCTGAAAAAATCTGTATCCTATGACTCTGCATGCAAAATATGTAGCAAGTGTATTGCTCAATATAACAGAAATGTGCGTATGTTTCTACTGAAGCTACCAGAAAACATGGTGGATCTTCTTTTGAACACCATTTCAGAATCAAAACATTTTCGATCATGTGATTATGCTTTTCAAATGACATGGTCCGATGCAAAATGTATCAGGGAAAGTGCATTTATGCTCGGTTTTAAAGTGAAAGGATCGATCTTACCAAAGAAATAGTTTTCTCCATTCGTTTCAAAAATAAAGAGGCGTACTTTTTACAGGTATATTTTCTAGATGACATTAAAAAAAGGAGCGGAATTATTCTGTAAAGCCTTTTCAAGCACAACTTTAGAGCTCATTTTAAATCTGGAAGAATTACTACATGAAAGCCAGTTTCATACCAAAAGATTTTGGAATGGATTAGAATATTCTTCCATTCTGGATTTACATGTTATCACTCATGCCAACAAAAGACAGTCTGAAGAGCACCGGCTGATTTACTGATCCCGAATTTACTGAAGTGGTAATTGTTACGACTGAGAAATTCATGTGAAACGAAATATTATTTTGAAATGTCGTAATGCAAACTATAAATTCGGTTATGCAATATATATTTTACTACTGAAAGAACTAAAACTGCAAATCAAAACTTCCTAACCAAAGACAAATTTACATTAAGGGGTTTGTTTAAATTTGCCAAAATGAATCTTGCTTATATCCTACTGTACAAAAAATGAAGTTGGCGTCCTATTCTACATGAAACAATAAACGAAGAAATTGTAAAAACGCAGGACTGAGGTCGGAGGCCAATGTTCTTGTAAGAGTTCGCCCAACTCAGTGAGGCAGTTTCTACTTAGGGATGCTTCCTCATGGAATTTCTTACCCTCACTTCTTTGTCGATGTTGTAATCGCTAGTGGTTATATTTAAGCTTCTTATAAAATAGTACCTTTTACCATATCATTGCTACATGCTGAAGGACGCCGCGTGTGCTGTGGTGAAGAGAGGCAAGTTTCAAGACATTGTTTGCTAATCTATCCCAAAACTGGGATTTAGGTAACTCAGTAGCAATAGAATTAAACTACAAAAACAATATTGCAGAAAATTACAAATATGAGATTTGCCAGGAATTTTATCATATTTTCATATGTATCTTTTTGAAAGCAGTAACTTAACAATACAACACTTAAAACAAACTTTTCACAGCACTAAAGAATTATAAAGATGTTAGAGAAAATGAACCAAATTGCTCTCATTCTTCATTGCCTTTAGGTGGGTTTTATATCAAAGAGGGAGATACTTTTCTTGATGCTTATACAGCAGCTGGTAAAATAAATAATCTATCGCTTGTCCAAGTTCAACAACAGAAAAAATTCCTATGACAGTTACTCGTCAAAGTATCGCTGCTACATTATTTTCTGCAGGAAAAACAGCAAATTCCACTTCCAAAGTCTTTATGAATTTATTTAAGAATGAACTACAATGCGTGATATTAGCAAATATCTGGGGTGTGACAAGTATTAAAGAAATGTCACCTCAATGTTTATGAGGAGCGCGCAACAGGATATAAAGAAAAAAAAGACAGCTTTGGAAGGTCTGATTATGAAAATTCTCAAAGATTTGCGGTCAGCGCTTGTACAATCACAAAGCAGATGAGCTATTAATTTACTTTACTTTATATTATTTGTGAACATATGTGAGAGCTACCGTTTTTGCTGAGGATTTCACATCGAAGAATTTGTTTAATATGCATTAAAACTTGAAGAAATAGGTACCCTTGATGCAAAAAATTTGGTTCAACCTCAATGTGCACAAGATTCGTTAGTCGATAACCTAATTGCAAGAATATTCCCAAAGTTTTAGGACTACCAACAAAATTGCAAATATTTATGTGACGGAACATTATTTGCATTAGGAAAATTATGACTATAATGTATATGTGCCGGAATTGAAAATCTTCTTCAACTATTCATTCCTGCTTTGTCAGGTAAACTGTAAAATTCTGTTACAGATTTACATAAAACAAACAAGTAACTGGAATAAATAAAGCAGTCAGTAGGTGACTTAGAACATCACACACACACACAAACACATACACACACACACACACTATATATATATATATATATATATATATATATATAAATGTATGTGTATTTTTTCAATGTGTGAAAAATGTAATTTTGCAGTGTAAGGGAGATAATCGTTCTTTATATCCCTTTATACGTAATAAAAATAAAACTAGGACTTTTAAAGATAATTACCCCAATGACAAGATGTGTCCTCGTAAAACAGTTTGGCTGATCATTCCATATTATAAGCAGATCAAATCCAGCCTCCCTTACCGGTTTCGTGAAGCTATAGATGAGAATTTTCCAAAAAATACCAGATACCATTCCATTATCAATTCACACCGAATTAGGATAGGTTTTTCAAACATCAAAATCCTTTCACAAATCATTTCTACGCATAATAATAAGTTGTTAAATATAAATCCACTTAATAGAAATGATAACAGTGATATTGTTAATGCTAACCATTCTTTGAACACTAATAAAACAATATTAATATTTGTGATATAAATTCGAATCGTGTTCGTTTCCTTAGATGTGATTCTAAGACTAGAAACTCTGTTCATCAATGTAAAATTACTTCCGGTTCTGATTTCTTTCCTTATATTGTAGCTCATCGTTTCAGTTGTCGAATAGAATATCTAACCATTACTCTACATTTAGACATATCAATAAATGCAACAATACTGGGCTTAGTAAATAAATTTGGTCTATAAAGGAACATGATAAAAATTCGATTTGGAATGAAATTTCTTTCTAAATCTTTCCCATATGACAAAGATAAATCTTTTTGTCCGCTCTGTAACGATGAGCACTTTCTCATTCTTTTCTCGGAGAATACTCTTTAAACATGTTTAAAGAACGTGTTTATCGTTGTAAACATTGGCAAAAACACACCTTTAGTTCCCATAAATAATTTCTACCAGCCTATAAAATTCGACCTTTAACAGTCTTCTTACATTTCATTTCCTCTACATATATCTATTTCCACGCTTTTAAACTTTTCAACACGAGATTTCTCATTCTTCCTCTTCCTCAATTTCCGCTTACAAGACGTTGGTTGATACGTGGCTATAATAGAAGACATTTGCCTAAGCTGCCCAGTAATACTATCGAACACGAGACTCTGTAGTTTCAAAATGAATTTCTCAGCCACACAGGCATAAACGTGCTCTATTAAATTACTTTCAGAATGTTCATTTACATTATGTAAAGTAACCAATATAACGTGTAAGAAGATATTGGTCAGTGGTAAGACACGTAAAGATAATAGTTCTAACCTAAAGTAATCGTTCTATGTAACGTAAAAGACACAAACATAAAACAATATTATTTATTCAGAAATCCAATTTATTGAAGAACTGCAATAGTTATAATCGTTATTTGTTCAGGTTTATAACTTTAGCTTTACTACTACTGATGTTGATAATATTTGTAATACTTGTCAACATTGCACTGATATTGCTTAATCAACCGCCGTCAGCCTTAACATCTAGGTGATTGTCTGTTTTAATATCTTAGATATAACTGCGTAGCTTCAACGCTCCGTGCAATTATTCTGGTGATATGACTTAACGCTAATACCTCCCTCACATTTTTGTGAAAGCTGAGACAAGCTATGATTTTTGGGGTTGAAACAATATTAATAAATGACGATCTGGACGTTAATGTCGTCATTATTTTTATGAGGTCAGCTATTGAAAGTAAATACTTTTTGTACCAAGTCTCTTTTGAGACTAAATTTGATTTCTAGTCATATTTGTTCATTTACTCTTGAACCATCAAATTTGGAAGGAATGACAGCTACAATAGAGTAGCGTCAATTTCTTTCTTATGATATATATATAAATAATAAAAGCGAAACAGCCCCCAGAAACATAGTTTCGGGATCAGTTCCGGGCGGACTAAAACAAGTTGTGTGCATCTGGTAGAAAACAGCCTGCGAAGGCCTACATATGTATGAATATAAATATATATATATGTATCAGAGATTTATTATTGTGTATATATATATATATATATATATATATATATATATATATATATAGGAAACCAGTGAGTTAATTATTAATGCTTATTTTATTTGTATCATGTTGAGCACAATAAAATATATCAAATAAGTGAATACAAATAAAATTTAGATGGACATTTAATTATAAAATAAGCATTAAAAGGCCTACGCATGTTCAGTCTAGTCGCAAGGTAAACACTACTTCGGATCTACAAGATTCGAATCATGTTAAAAGTTGTAGATTTTAAATATAACCTAATTAGACTAAATTAGCATATATAAATATAGAAAGTAATGATCCTAAAACAATCACAAATTACTTAGTTAAAGATATTCAGCACAGAATTAATTACCTTTCATCTAGTCAAGAGGTTTTTAATATAAATAAGAATTATTATAATCCAGCATTAGGCAGGATACAAACAGAAAAGGCAGGATATAAACAGAAAATTAAATTTGACAGACATAAAGATATCCCACTGACAGACAACTAGGTAAATGAAAATATGATGAAAATAAATACAAATGAACCAGAAATTAGAATTAACAAGCATTAAAAAATAAATAAAAATATTTACAATAATAATAATAATAAAAGTATGAATTACAATCAACAGAAATGGACTAAACAATAACAAAGAATAAAATATCTTCAAAACGTAAGAAATTCATTCCATATATAAAATATTCAAATAGGGACAAAGAGAAATGCCAGAACAACAATAATAACAGTATCTGGCTTATTCTACCTTATGGTAAACCGATCAAAACTAATCTTATCCGTGTAATTCGTTCAATCATTGATAAGCATTTCACTTCTAATAAATATAGTTCTATGATTAATGATAAAATAATAAGGATTGGATTTTCTGTAACTGAAAACCTATTTAGACATATATCATCTTTTAATAAGGTAAAACTTGATACATATTACGCAAATAGAAGTAATCCCCCTCTAACTAACAACACAAATAATATCATAATATCCCTATAAACAAAAATAACAAACATATCTAAAAAAACACATGAACAATAATGCAAACATAACTAACATATCTGCTAATTATTTAAAGGGTTAAAGAAAAATGTAAATTTAACAATTATTGTAAACGAAAGGACCTAGTATACCAGGCAAAAGTTGAAGCGAAAGCAATAGTTGCTTTTATATCGGAGCGGCTGCGTGTTATGTGAAAACTCGACGTGCGAACCATGAAATCTCCTTTAGAAATGTAAGTAAAAGAAATAGCACAGGCCTTAGTAAATTTATTTGGAAACTAAAAGATAGCAATATTACTTATAAGATTAAGACGGCCAGCTGGCAGAAACGTTAGCACGCCGAGCGAAATGCTTAGTGGTATTTCGTCTGTCTCCACGTTCTGAGTTCAAATTCCACTGAGGCCAACTTCGCCTTCCATCCTTTCAGAGTTGATAAATTTAGCACCAGTTGCGTACTGAGGTCGATCTAATCGACTTCCCCGCTCGCCCCCAAAATTTCGGGCTTTGTGCCTAGAGTAGAAAAGAATATTACTTATAAGATTAAATGGAAAATTAGTGAATAATACCATACTCTTACAGCTGTTTCTACCAAAGCTGACACACCATATCAATATCATACAGAATTTGTACAAAAATTGAACAACGGTTGGACAGAGGTTGGACAGTAATTGAGCCACAAAGCTTCATCAGATTGTCCCTAACGGTAAGAATCAGACATGCGAGGGAGAAAAATATAATAATAGAATAATAAAAATAGAAAATAATAAGGAATGGTAAAAAAGTCTTTGCCTTATATATATATATATACATATATATATATATATATATATATATATATATAAAAGTAACACATGAGTTATGTATAAGGAAAATAAGACAAGGTCGAAAATGCTAAAATAATTTTATGATAAAGTACATTTATTATCGGTTTCCGTCTTTAAGACTTTTCAACTAACAGTAAAATAGCAATTAAATTAGAGAAAAATAAATAAGTGAAATATTTTGTAGATATTTACATTGGTAAATATTTCTATAGTCTTCAGATAGACTGTCTTTCTGTCTCTCTTTCTTTGTGAATGCCTCATAAGTATGTAGCAGTATATATATATATATATATATATATATATATATATATATATATATATATATATATATATACATATATATATATATATATATGAGTGTGTCTGTGTGTGTGTGTGTGTGTGTGTATAATATATATATACATATATTTAATATTTAATATATAAATAAATAAATGAATAAATAATTATATATATATATATATTAAAGTATTATACTAAAGAGGATATTTTGGATATTTCAGTAGATTAATAAATAAATTTAGTATTAACCACCATAATATATTTGTCTTAAGAAGTGCAAACTAAATTCAAGACATAAGTTTTAATTATGCTATCATCTTCATATAAAATGATTATAAGTATATAAATTAAATATAATAATAGTGTATAATGCTATTAAATATAAATAATAGTATATAATGCTATTAAATATAAATAATAGTATAATTAAATTTAATAAAAGTATAATGCTATCATCTTCATATAAAATGATTATAAGTAAATGAATTAAATATAATAACAGTATATAAGTAATTTCATAACAGACCCAATCGTAATTAAAAACATTTCTGTTGTAAATATGTATTTCCGGTTATTTTCCCGTAAGCAATGAATGTGTAACATTATAAACATTGATTTTCATTGGTTATTTCCTCTGATAAACTAGAAAAAAAAATATTAATACGCATAAATAAATTTGAATAATTCTTAAATATAATTATATATCCTTTTCAATAATTATGCTTATAAAAATATTTCCTGTAGACCCTATATTGTATAGTATATATCATCATATATTCTTTCGAACTTAAATGCACATAAAAATTATAGAAAAATAAAACTATTGGCTTACTCGAATTAATTTTCTTCTGTAAAATTAAGTAAAATTCAGGTAATTTATTTATTTATATATTATTATCATTTTTATGTAAGAAATAATGTAGTTTAACATCGGTGTATTTAGAAACATCTGAATTAATGAATCGTTGATTAAAAGTTTTCTTTAATGAATTTCGTGAGTGAATATAATATATCCTTATTTTTGTTTTCATAATAGCATATAGAAAATATTTCCTACTCCACAATAAATTCTTGCAAACGCTTTTGTAATAACGAAAGTGATAGATTTACAAAATGAAATGCAATATTTATTACAATGGTTTACAATAATTAGTACTTTTCAATTTCTACGGCCTCAATAGGATACAAGTAATACAAACAGAAATATAAGTTGACACACATGTGCACACAAGCATATAAATATGAATATATATATATATATATATATATATATATATATATATATATATATATATATATATATATATATATAAAACTAGATTGGCCTTCATAGTGGCATGTAGGAATAAATACCCCTCTGCGATTCATCTACAAATGCAGTAACGCGTGATGAAATATATGAAGGATGATAAACCGGATGTTCACGGATACTACAGATTAAGCACCCCAAGGGTACGGACGGTGATGTAAAAGTCAGGTGATTTGTGGAAACGCGTGCAGCAATGCATGAATATTTATGAATTCCATCCAAGAATTATTGTTATTATATATACATATATATATATATATATATATATATACATGCATATATATATATATATATATATATATATATATATATATATATATATATATATATATATATATATATATATATATATATATATGGGAAAGTTAGTTTGGTTATTTTATTATATTTTTCTTTAGAGCAAAATAAGTTTGTAACAATAAGACTTACCCAAGTTGAATTGCATTCGTTGTTGGTGAAAGGTAACTGCCGGATGACTGTCTTCTCTCCTCTGATACACTCCGTAGCATATGCCATGAAGTGCTGTCTATCGACGCTCTCCCTTGCATTGCTCTACGTCTACATTCCGCCTGTCTTTCACGATTAATCCTGCAAGAGATTAACAATTCTTAAGGCAAATATGAAATTCGATTATGCATTTGGTATCGTCGTTTATTTTAATAAAAATTAGGGTTCATTTATTCAAATAAAGTCCTGTAATGTTTACCTTTCAATATGTAAATAAACTTATATAATTCAGAACTGGCGAGCAAAACATGATTAATGCAAAGCATCGGTATATTATTTCTGTTTGTGCATACGTATATGCATATCTGCGATGCGGGTACACTGTCCTGCTTTGAAGAACTTATATAGCGTAACCTGGCTGTAATGGAAATCTCGTGTAAATTTAATAATCTTGAAAACTAAAACTATGAAATGAGTGTATGTGTTAAAATAACTTCTCTCTAGAAATAACTATTTGATATGACATGTCAATGTATATGACCGCTCCTTTCGTCAATATTCTCTCTCAATTCTTTGTATGTATACGTTTGTTGCTTACAGCGTAAACAAATGAGTTCTTGAAATTTAATTGCTTTTCCCAGAGTTTCTTTTTTTAATTTTCATTACTTCATTCTTGCCAACAACCTCTACCTATCCTACTCCTCTCCATACTTTAATTTTCATTGTTTTTAGCATTCTTACCAACATCTCAATCTACCGATTCCGTTCTCCTTCACGTGGTCATTATATGTATTAATTGAAATGACTTTGTTTTTAATAGCTCAGTATTCTCAATATTCTTACCAATATTCTCAACATTCTTTGGTACTTTTATGTTTTCAGGGTATCAATTTATCTTACCTTTTTTCATTCTTCACAGCATCCATAGAAACGTTTGTTACCTATATCCTCCACAACCATCTTTTCTGTCTTCTAATTCAACTAACCTTGCTATTTCTACTAACTTTAATATCTCTCTCTCAATCTCTCTCTCTCTCTCTCTCTCTCTCTCTCTCTCTCTCTCTCTCTATATATATATATATATATATATATATATATATATATATATACATCACTTCCTCTCTCCCCTTCCCCCTCTCTCTTTAATTTTATGTTTCAACTTTTACGTTCAAGTTACTTTTTCCGATGACTGCTTTTTTCTTGGGCTCTAACGTTTTATTATTTGGCATGGACATTTTTTGATCTATTGCCACCGATGTGGGATTTATCCTAGAACTAGAACAACATAGAGCATTATATTATCTCTCCGGTTTCTTGTTAATCTTAAAAAAATTCCTTCTCAAGAGAATTTGATGCTTAATTTCCTCTATAACTTGGTACTGTATTTTGTCCCTTTTGGCCTTATGATCTAACTTTTCTTTTCATTTTTATTCCTGCTGTTCCACAAAACTCGGGCGAACTTGGGCGACTATGGAAATCTGTTGACTAATGCGGCAAAACTACTTTTTGTTACTCGTTTAAATGATGAAAAACTTTAATAATCTTGCATGGGCCTTCTGTGTGTTCTACCCAGAGTCTTTGCCTAATTTTTCGTTCATGTATTCTTATGCCCTCAAATGAAATATTTAAAATATTTTAGAGTAACGATTACCATGGGGGAGATACAGATGGGATCATGCATGATTGATATGATGAATGAAAGACATTGTTGGTGAGGTAGCCAACATTATAAAAGGTGTAGCTAGAAAGCCGTCCTTTTATTAGACCTTTTATTTCTCTTGACTGAGAATTGAAGATCAATTCTCAACCAAGCGAAATGAAATATCTAATCTTTTGTGAAAAAGTGTCGACATAAACACGTCACTTTTCTCAGCTGCACACGCACGTACGTATATATATATATATATATATATATATATGTGTGTGTGTGTGTGTGTGTGTGTGTGTGTGTGTGTGTGTGTGTGTCTGTATATATATATATATATATATATATATATATATATATATATATATATATATATATATATATATATATATATATATAAACCGAATGTAATAGATATACAAACATGGCGAATCTACCTATTTCTCCATATATAAAATGACGATGATCTTTAATCGGGTTTCGATCCTTATTGGATTCTCATCAAAGATGTATACGTCTCTTGACTAATGCGAGAGAAAAATAAGCTTCAGAGAACTGGAGCAATTAACGTGAATACTATGAATATTCAAGACTTTATTTAATATTAGGTCTCTCTCAACGGGATCTCACTTCATGCAGTATCAAGGTATGATTATATATGTTTACATATATCATACCATGCCTTAGTACTGTTTTGTGGCTGACTTAAAAATTCCGTGCAGCATATAATCTTCATTAAAGTAATCTCAGCAGCCTGATGAATAGCTACGCTGAAAAGAGTTCATCGTGAATTGATTTAAATGAAGAAGATAAGGACGTATCGAATAACGCGAGTAAAATGTATCTAACGAATTGAAATTTTCAGTTTATTGAACATACAATTTTAGCAATGAATTAGAAATAAGTTACCAAGGACCTTGTTGTTGCTTAACAGTAGACATATATTCTGAAAAGCATTGCAGTCGAGGCCAATCAATATTTAAGATAGTTTTTGTTAGACCCTCTTATACAACAAATTCTTTCTATTACGATAAGGAATGAAGTACGATTTGGTTGCTATATATTGTATGTAGAGCACTTACATAGAGGTTCTTCCATTGTCTTCTCTGTAAAAAATTTGTATTCTTGATTGAATCGATCTCCGTGAACGATTGCAGCTTATTTTACAGACCACAGAATAAACAGAAGCAAAGACCATCTCAATAAAATTGGAACCCAGTACGCATAATTTCAAGCCTAAATATGGCTTCTGATCTTCTGGTTGTGTTTGTTAAATCATATTTCACTCCTATCGTATTGTTGTTGGCACTCCGTCGCTTATGACGACGAGGGTTCTAGTTGATTTGATCAACGGAGCAGCCTGCTCGTAAAATTAACGTGCAAGTGGCTGAGCACTCCACAGACACGTGTACCCTTAACGTAGTTCTCGGGCATATTCAGCGTGACACAGAGTGTGACAAGGCTAGCCCCTTTCAATTATAGGCACAACAGAAACAAGAAGTAAGATAAAGTTGTGGTGAAAGTGTATAGCAGGGTTCACCACCATCCCTGCCGGAGCCTTATGGACCTTTAGGTGTTTTTCGCTCAATAAACTCTCACAACGCCCGGTCTGGGAATCGAAACCGCGATCCTATGACCGCGAGTCCGCTGCCCTAACCACTGTGCGTCTGCACCCCTATCGTATTAAAAATAACAAAACAAACAAATAAAGGAATTTCATAAATTATCTTAACTATGCAGTAAAATTGTCTGTCTTGAACCATTATTTATTTTCGTTCGGATATTCTTTTACTTTTCTAGGATAAATGCAATAGCTACTAGTAATTTGTTGGGATAAATTATTGCGATTTGCTTCTAGCAGGAGCAAAATGGCAATTTCAATTGCTTACCATTCACCGTTTGAGTCATTTTGATTCTATTATATCAGTAATAACATTATAAATATGGGGATTTGTATTCATATAAGAAAAGTTTGTCTAAATTATTTAGCAAAAAATATGAGGAAGCAGCTATCTGTATTGATCAATGCAAAAGGTAATATTTTCTTAATGTTTATTTTAATCCTCTTTTTGTTGTTAAAATACCCAATTTTAGCTACATTAATAGCATTGACGATGATGGGAAATAAACAGAACTGTTACGTAAAATATTTAATAGTATTTGAATGTTAACCAATAATTTATATATGCAGGAGAAAATGAGTCATAATACAGCTTTACGTATCAAAAGTTTCAATTAGATATTTCTCGATAACAGGAATCGCGAAGAAAATTCTAAACATATTTCATTTTCAGAACCACCATGGTGGTCATGGCAACTACAATAACAACAGCAACAGTCGTGGCAGCAGAAACGCTGTGATTTAATCATAACCGATAATTGAATGTGCTTATAACAACAAATGATTTATAGTTGATTTATTTTCCAATATAGCTATATTCCTTGCAGTTCGATTTATTTTTCTTCTTTGTTTTGAAAAATTCTAAGGTTGCGTTTTCAAGTTTTTTGTCTCTGTCTTTATTATCAAGAATATGCTTTGATAAATCTATCTTAATTGGGATTGGATCTTTATACTCTAATTTGGACTAAAATGCATCTTTGCACTTGAGATCATTAATGAGCAACCAATTAAAACTATTCGATTCACGTAGTTTCAGTTTCCAATATTTTTCTTTTACATAGCTTTGTTCTGAAGGCAGAATGTTTGCCTACAGGCTTCACAGACACTCCTGCCCCAGTGAGATCACCAGAATTCCTTCTTAGTGAGTTCTGAAAGATATACCTAGTGATGCAGCTAAAATCTGATGAAAGTCTTGAAAACGCACGCGATCCTTCTATTTATTTTATATATGAATACATTGAGCATCATATATCAAGAATTTAGGTAAAAGATCAGCTATTTTGAGGGGAGAGGATAGTCGATATCATCAACTCGAGTACTTAACTGATATTTTATTTGATAGAACTTCGAGAAGATTGTTTCAGATCTCTAGGCAAGATTTGAAATCAGAGCATAAAGACTTGCAAGAAATTCTGTAAGGTATTTTCTCCAACGTTTCTGCCAAAGAAACTGTCATCATATCAAATTAAATGATTTGCTATTAAATTACAAAGCCAGTAAATTTCAGGAGAAGCGGATTAATTGATACTATTGACCTTAGTACTTGACTGATACTTAATTGTATCAACTTCAAAAGGATGTAAGACGAAGATGACCTTGGCAGGATTTGACCTCAGAATGTAAAGAGTAGGAAGAAATAACACAAAGTATATTTTCCGAGTCTCTGACGACATATAAAAAAATATTGCCTCTAAAATATACATACAGATACACATATACACATATACATACATTTTGAGATATTACATAAATTGTTAAATATCGTAGGAAAACATTGAACTGGTAGTAAGATAAATTATAAATGAATACCTCTCATTATGTAACATCGTATATTTAACTTCTTACTTAAACTGTGATCGACTTCGAATTTATCTTTCATTCCACTATTGTAAGGAAAAGGGCTAAATAATTTTGACAACACTCATCGTCAAAAACTTTATGACTTTTGAAAGTTTCAGAAAACAATATTAACTTATATGAATTTAGAAATAAGTAAATTTAATATGCTTTTATGTGTAATGCGTAGGTTTACATATTTGTATATTAACTCATATAAATATGTGAGATACAATATGAATAACTCATAGGAATATAGGAACAAATACAAATTCGAATAAACGTATATTTCGTTTCAGCTACTAAATAAGTAAACGTACTTTTATTATTATCAAAGTACAATGAAATAAAGTGACTTGAGAATTATTCTCGACAGGATCACAACGTTTATCATTATTATTATTATTATTATTATTATTATTATTATTATTATTATTATTATTATTATTATTATTATTATTATATAGTGAAAACAAGTGCTATATGATAGAAACGCTCGAACAAATATATTGTAGATGCATGGCTCGTATACGATAACTTTTAATTAATAAGTTTGACACAAAGAAACAAATTCGAAAGAATTCGAATCATTGGTGTTATTTCATGAATACTGGAGACAAGAAAAGCAGAGTCAATACAAGTAAGATTTTTAAATTTGACCATACATAATATAAGTAACCACCGCAAAATATTTTGTCTGCTACTCTGTTGTTTCTTCCATTCGACAGCCGCCTATTACCCATCTAATTGATATTAGACGTAATAAAGGCGAGGAGCGAAGAGTAAAAATAGGCTACTTATATTCACTTTATCTAGTTTCAAGTGTTTGCATCAAATTAGTATGGGAATTCGCTTGTATTAACGAGTTATTTACATAATAATGTTTTTATCAACTACATCTGTGTTATAGTATGGATTCATTGTTGAAAGCTCTATTTAAACTCTCATTCCAACCTTACGAAATTTACAAATATATGTAAAAGTTATATATATGATAGCTCATTAATTGGAGCTTTTGAATGACAAGTGACTTAGTCAAGAGCACAGTGCTATACTGTTGTAAAATTTAACTATGCTGTTGGCTCTCTCTATTAGAGATTTGCAACTATTACTTGAATGTTGCGGTAAATTTCATATTCCTCACATATAACACAGAACACTATATTGCTTTCTATATCTACAAAATTGTATCGTAATTTAATTTTCAAGCTAAGTGTAGGCAGACCATACATTACTTCTATTCAATGTGTGATCTCTTAACTCTAAAACGTCAGGCGATGATACAATGAGCATTTGTGAAACACAAATACAAACGTCTGCATTTTCTGATAAAGACAAATATCTATAAATGCATGCCAAAATACTAGACCGACAATATTACCTTTTATTTCTGTTTTTTTTTTTAAGCAATGTTATTCAAATTTAAGCTATTCTATTCTATTTATCTATCTATTTTACGTATACATATTCAGATTTTTATTGGGTTGTCGGACGAGGAAAGAAAGATGACATCTATGACAATCAAACCGTTCCAAGCAGGTGACGTCGTTGTTGTTGGTGTTCAACGAGAAACCTTAAAAGTTTTTATTTATGTGGGATCGAGTACAGAAATACACTCGTCGGCGACTCCAAAACATAAAAGAAATAATTATTTAGCAAATTGTTTGTTGTAGACTTTGGTGAAAAAGAGACGGTAAGATTGACAATAGGAACAAAAGTTCATTGCATGAGGCGTGTTTTAACAGAAGTACACAGCTTTGTAATGCAAAAAAGATGTTAGTGCAGTGCGCTTTTGGTAAGAAAATCTTATCATCTAGATGGTCATAATGTGGATACTTCGTGAAACTTATGTGTATGTAGGACATGTATTATCAACGAACGTATAGCTTACTGGAGCTGACTAGATTAGTGGTTCTCAAAACTTGGTTAGGATCGAAATTGAGTTTCAGTATGACTTTTTTAGGGTTATGAACATAAAATCTTTAGCATATCAAAGGTTTCATAAAATAT